>NC_044981.1:82785933-83069194 GCF_008728515.1 Papio anubis
GGTCTCGAACTCCTGACCTTAAATGATCTGCCTGCTTCAGCTTCCCAAAGTGCTGGGACTACAGGTGTGAGCCACTGCACCCGGCCAGAAATAGTCTTGTTCTAATTTCCAGTCTTGAACATTCCACTAAGTGCTCACATGACTGAGGTGAATTTTTAATAAAAATTGTTATTTGCACTTTGTAATTTTGACAAAAATTGTTATGTATTTTATATAAACAAAATATATGAATAGGCAGAGCGTGGTGGCTCACGCCTGCAATCCCAGCACTTTGAGAGGCCGAGGTGGGCAGATAACTTGAGGTCACGAGTTCGAGACCAGCCTGGGCAACATGGTGAAACCCTGTCTCTACTAAAAATACAAAAATTAGCCAGGCGTGGTGGCGCATGCCTGTAATCCCAGCTACTTGGGAGGTTGAGGCAGGAGAATCCTTTGAACCTGGGAGACAGGTTGCGTGAGCTGAGATTGCACCACTGCACTCCGGCCTGGGCAACAAAAAAACCACAAAATATATGAGCAAAAAAATTTGAAGGGTTATATATCCCCACATAACTATTTTTACTTTTGCATCTTTCAGGTCTTCTCCATATTTATACTTACTTTTAGAAAGTTAAAAATCATAACATAGATAGCAGTTAAAATTAGTTTCTCAGTGAATCTTTTGGTTTTGAAATGAATTTTCTGTTTCCATCGTTATTAACCAACGTTGTCCATTTCATGTAATATTGAATTAGCGTAAGGCTCATATAAATTTAAACTTTTTGTTTTTTGTTCTTTTGTTATTTAAGCATTAAACCATTAAACTATCAAATACTTCCTCAAAGGCACGTTTAGTATTTTATGTGAAACTAAACACTTACCTATGATGGTAGAACGCAAATGTCCAACATGAAATTTTTTGGCAACATTAGGTGAACTGCAAAAAAAAAAGGGGGAAAGTTATTTCTCTATTCTAAGAATTAAGACTTCTAAGAATCAACTAGGTCATGCCTCCATACTTTGACAAAATTGTGGAGTATAGCCTTTGGTATTAGGGCAAAGATAAGTTAAAAGTCAAAAATTTACAGCAAAGATAAATTAGAACTCAAAATTTTGACATTGTTAATGAAATGATCCTGTGACTCCTGAACTAATAGCATTCACGTAAGTGGTATACTTAGGAAGTAGATACATTTAAGGATTGACAAAACCAACACAAATTACTAAGTTTAGTGCAAATCCTTTACCCTCTTAAAAATCACTGAGGGCCTCAAAGAAATATTTTTCATATGGGTAATATCTGCTACTATTTATTGTATCAGAAATCAAAATTTTAAAATGTAAAAATACCCCCAGCACAATGGCTCACGCCTGTACTCTCAGCACTTTGGGAGGCTGAGGTGGGGAGACTGCTTGAGGCCAGGAGTTTGAGACTAGCCTGGGCAACATATCAAGACACTGTCTCTACAGAATTTTTTTTCAAAAAAACTAGTCAGGTAGCTGGGCGCGGTGGCTCACACCTGTAATCCCAGCACTTTCTTAGGCCGAGGAGGATGGATCACTTGAGGCCAGGAGTTCTAGACCATCCTGATCAACATGGTGAAACCCTTACTTTAGTAAAAATACAAAAAATTAGCAGGGTGTGGTGGTGCATGCCTGTAACCCCAGCTATTTGGGAGGCTGAGGCAGGAAAATGGCTTGAACCTGGGAGGCGGAGGTTGCAGTGAGCCGAGATCACGACATTCATTGCACTCTAGCCTGGGTGACAAGAGCAAAACTCTGTCTCAAAAAAATAAAAATAAAAATAATTAAAATAAATTAGTAGGGTGTGGTGGTGCATGCTTGTAGTCCTAGCTACATGGAAGGCTAAAGCAGGAGGATAGCTTGGGCCCAGGAGTTCAAAGTTACAGTGAACTATGATGATTGTACTTCAGCCTGGGTGACAGAGTGAGACTCTGTCTGTAAAATTAAAAACAAAACAAAACAAAAAGGAAAAATATTTATGCATAAAACCTCTAACAATTGGAATGTGACTCACCACTCCAAATTCCCAATCAACACATTTATCACCCCCCTGTGTGCTCAAGAAGTTGTAATCAATCATTTAACATAGCAAATGCTTCCAGAGCACTCACTACCTGACAGGCACAGCTGCACACACTTCACGGGCATTAACTCATTTAATACTCGTATGTGCTGTGAGGTAAGGTACTCTTAACTTTTATTTTACAGATGAGGGAACTGGGACAACAAAGAGAGATGATGAAGCAAATGTGGCAATATCTTGATGACTCTTAAATATGTGTAACGAACATATAGGGGTTAATTATACTGTTCCCTGTTTTGTGAATGTTTGAAAATTTCATAAGTTTTTCAATATTAAAAAAAGATAAATTATTATCTTTTATATTATCAATTATAAAAAAAATTGAACATAGCTGGTTAAAAGTGGTAAAACTAGAGCTTAATTCTGGTTTGTCTCCAAAGTCTTGTTATATACCCTTAAGAGTACTACGATTTAAAATATACCCTTAAGAGTACTACGATATGTGTGCACAATTATGAAATTATGAAACTACACAGGTATTTATTTAATCATTGTTTAGAAAGAAAGTAAACATCCTTCTAAAGGCTTAAAAAAAAAATCTTACATTTACAGCCAAAAGAGGACTGGATTTACTCTTCTGCCTTTAAATAATCAGAAAACCAGAAAAATAGATGAAACACTGATTTTATGAAACTGGACAATAGGCAGTGAAGGACTATGATGTTTTGAGAGAACAAGAGCAAACAAGGGGAATCCTAGCGCTGTACCATATTGCTGCCTTACTAGTAAATTTGTTGGATATAGCTAAAGCAGAAAAATCTATAACATGAAATGTTTATATTAGAAAAAAGGTTTCGAATCAATAATCTGAGTTTCTCCTTTAAGAAACTAGAAAAAGTGGAGCAAACTAAATCCAAAGCAAGCAGAATAAAAGAAAATGACATAGATAAAAGTAAAGCAAAAAAATCAATAGAAATAAAAAACCCCAGAAAAACAGCTCTATATCATAGTTGTGGAGGCAGTTACACAACTTGCATACCTATGCCAAAACTCATCAAATTATATGTTTAAATATGGTGAAATTCTATGTTTAAATAAGCATTGTATGTAATTATCCCTCAATAAAGCTGATTTAAGAAAAAAAAAAAAGAACAGAATACAATGGAACAATAAAAATAAGCCAGCCCTGGATGCATTCATATTAAAGAAACATAAAATACATTATTTGGGGGGGGAGGGAAGAAGTGAAAACAATGTAAAATATGTATAGTCCATTTACAAATGCATAGAACATCTCTAGGAGGGTGAGTAAGACACTGATACTGGGATTAATAGATACCCACAGAGGAAACTGAGATGGGGAAGAGCCTTCTTTTTCATTAAATATCTCTTTGTAATCTCTGAATTTTTAAAAAACTGGGTATTTATAATGTCTGTTAAGAAAAAAAAAAACTTTCGGCGCTTCGCATTTTCCCTCCGGTATTAGAAAAATTGAATCTATCTAGGTCTTCAAGTTTTGACAAAATGTCCCTTGAAATCAACAATTTGCTTCTCTCTGATACCATATGTCTACTGAGAAGGGAATACATAAAATGGAAAATACAAATTCACTTCTTTTGGCAACTGAAGTAGCTATTATGAATTATAATCTGGGCATCTTATTGGGACTTTTGTTAAATTATTCCTTAATTTTGTAAGAAGGGACAGATAACATCACTCTTGGCCGGGCGTGGTCGCTCATGTCTATAATACTAGCACTTTGGGAGGCCAAGGTGGGCAGATCACTTGAGGTCAGGAGTTTGAGACCAGACTGGCCAACATGGTGAAATCCTGTCTCTACTAAAAATACAAAAACTAGCTGGGCATGGTGGCACATGCCTGTAATCCAGTTACTCTATTGGGGAGGCTGAGGCAGGAGAATTGCTTGAACCAGGGACGCAGAGGTTGCAGTGAATCATGCCACAGCACTCCAGCCTGAGCGAGAAAGCAAGACTCTGTCTCAAAGAAAACCACAAAAAACTACTTATTTTCCAGATAAGAGGCCAGAGAAATTAACTGTCCCATCTAAGATCACTGAACCAGTTACTAACAGTCAGAACTGCTACCCTGACTTCCAAAAGTCTCATTTTGCCAGCCAGAGGTCTCCAATCTGTTTTGCTAGAAGAGTGTCTCACACTTGGGAGCAGCAGGGGCTGGGGAAAATCATGCTGAGAAAAAAAAAGAAAAGGCTACCACTGCTTACCATGATCTTACACAGTTGATCTGTACAAAATAGGAAAGGCTGACTAGAGAGACAGGAGAGAGGAAACAGTAGATAGCTTCAAGTCTTACACCATCTACCAGGGGAAGTCCAAATCTATGATGGACAGCCATTTATCTTGTATTTTATCACACTGCTCCTAAATCAGACAAAATATATGACAATCTACACTATGTACCAGGGAAGCAGTAAAAGTTAAGTATGCAGGTTTCAGAATCAAGAGTTAGCTCTGTGAACCTGGGCAAGTTACTTAATCTAGTATTATCATCATCAACTCAATTTAGGGAGAAAGTTTCTTGAGCATAATGATCATATCTCTTGCTTTCTGGGGAATGTTGCTTGGTCTGTTCAGGATACTACATATTTTAAAAATTCTCTTCTCCCATCTCTCTTATTTTCAGAAGAAATCCAAGAATAATGTTCTCTATCAATTTTGATCCTGTCTCCACCTATTTTGTCTCTACTTTGAAATCACAACAGCAAGAACTGCAGCATCTGGAAAACCTCTAAGGGAGAGAGAAGCAATGGTCTCACAACAATGCCACATGTAAACTGTCAGAGAGCAAAGATGGCTGCTAGGAGATAGACAGGCTCTGCCTTCACCAGCATTCAGACACTCATTTAAATTCCAGCCTTCCTTAACTGCTTTAGAAAAAAGCTAAGAGAAGCAAATCCATAAGCAAATTAACTGCCATACAAAAAGCCTACAGAATACAACTCGCATAGAACAGGTTATTTTTAGATACTTCTTAAAAGCATAAACAAAAAGGAGCAGTATATGGGAAACCAAAACTTAAGAGGAAAGCCAGGGAATCAATGAGTAAGGAAGACTGATGCCACAGTATTTCTAGAGCTTAGTTGGAGTAAAAGGATGGTGAAGGTGGAAAAAAAAAAAAAATGCAAAAGAAGGTAAGTAATGGTGGCAACTTTTCAAGTTTTAGGAAACTTATAATGGCATTACTTAAAGGATGAATGTACGGCAACAGGTAATATATTGCCTCCCTATTGATTTTCCTTTACTTGCCGGTTAGGTAATTGAAAGGGGTTTAAGAGTAATATCGTAATGAAGTGCCTCCCCAGTGAAGAAAGCAGTATGTCCATTAATTTAAAGACATGAATGAAAATAATCAAAGATGATCACAAATTCTTTGCTTCTCTCATCATTAAGAGATGTACTCTATTTTTCTTCCATTGAATCTGGGGTGATCTTGTGACTTGCTTTCATCAGCAGAAAGTGACAAAACTGATGATGCCATGCCTGTTCTAAGAAGTTTTCACTATCTTAGAGCCTTGAGTACCTCTGTAAAGAGGTCTTGCTACCCTGTTGGAGAAACAATGTGGTGGGAGACAGAGATGCCTAGCCAGAGAAGTAAATGAGCCACTTTTGATTTCTAGCCCCAATAGTCTCCAGATGACCAGTTACATAAATAACCTCAGGCAAATAGAAGAACCACTGGCCTGAAATACTCCTCTCTCCCCATTTCCTCATACATGGTGTCATAAGTACCAAAATGGATGTCGTTTTAAGACACTAATCAGAAGCTGGCAATTCTTTTTCTTATAGAGCCAGATAGTAAATACTTTAATAGGCTTTTGGACCATCTGATCTGTCACAACTATTCAACTCAGCTCTACTTTGTTCAACTGCCATTGCAATATGAAAGCAGCCAATGTAGATGATGTAAACAAATGTGCATGGCTGTGTTCCAACAAAACTTTATTTGCAAAAACAAGTGGCAAACTGGATGTTGCTTATGGGCTGAGGTTTAACAATCCCTACATTAAGGTTTGCAGTGGTTTCTTATTCAAGAGGAGAGAAAACAGGCAAATTTCCTTAGGAGATGGCCTTAGTGTAGTTCCTCTGCGGTATGAGGATGACTGTAGGAAGTCCCTCTACTCTTTGTGATGCAACAAATATTTAAACTCAACTTTAAATATCATAATTGTGGTGTACTGCAGTACAAGAGTCATTCATAGTAAGTGTCTACTCCATAGGAGCAGAAGCTTACTCAGTAATTGGTCCTTATCATAAATTCATGAGTTTGGTCTTAGAGGGTCTGTCTTCTTTAAGAAGACAAGTGAGTGGCAGAGACAGTACACATGCATAAAACCCGCTCTTTCACTGACTGTACAGGAGCTAATCATAACTAAGTTTAATGGCTATTATCATAAACTGCAATAATGAGTTAGTAAACATAATACTTCCCATATCGATTTTTAAAAATCTTCCACAGACATAAATACTTAAGAAGACAAAAGGCTCTTAGCAAGTTCTATCTTTCTAAGTAGAAAAACAGTTCATCAAGACTGTTCTTCAGCTTTAGGAAGACAAATGCAACATCTCTGATAATTTCCTAGTCTGTCAGCTGTACAATGAAAGTATTAGTTTTTAGTGTTCCAGCAAGTTCTATCTTTCTAAGTAGAAAAACAGTTCATCAAGACTGTTCTTCAGCTTTAGGAAGACAAATGCAACATCTCTGATAATTTCCTAGTCTGTCAGCTGTACAATGAAAGTATTAGTTTTTAGTGTTCCCTTTTCTCTCTTCGTTACCTCAAACAGTCTAAATACCAGACAGTTATACTGACAGCATGTTAGAAAGTTCTATGAAGACTATTTAGAGGCACATTAAAACTTCAAGCTATTTTTCTGGTAATTAAAAATTACATTTATTACAAATACTAAAAGACTTGTTTCTCTGGTAATCAAATTACTTAAAAATTTTTTTTTGACACAGGGTCTTGGTGTGTCTCACCTGAGCTAGAGTGCAGTGACAATCCCAGCTCACTGTAATCTTGAATTCCTAGGCTCAAGCTATCTTTCCTCCTCAGCCTCCCAAGTAGCTGTCACTACGCGAGTGTGATACCATGCACAACTACTTTTTCTATTTTTTTTTTAAGAGGTGGTGGTCTCACTATGTTGCCCAGGCTGGTCTCGAACTCTTGGCCTCAAGTGATCCTCCCACCTTGCCTTCCAAAGTGCTAGGATTACAGGCTGAGCCACCATGCCTGGCCACTTTAAAATTCCTAATACGGCAGTAACCATTACCTCTGCCTTAAGAGTCTATTAAAGTGAATAACTAGTTCTTCCAAAAAAGGAACTGTTAATACTAAATATAAATATAAATATATATATATATATAAAAAAAGACATTTTTTGGAGGTCCAAAAATATGTTTTTATTTATAGTTCAATGATTGATTCACTGTGATTTCAAGAAATAATATAATTGCACTGGTTTTCAAGTTTTCCATATGTTATTTATTAAGACCCCAAATGATGATGGTAATAACACTCCTCTGCCCAGTCAACTTGATTAAGCAACACATAAAAGGGGTGCACCCTCACCTGAATTCAACCACAATCTTCTTCCGGGGAAGACCAGAGAAAAGTTCACTTTTTAATCCATATTTTGAGCCATCTTCAATTACTTGTTGTAGCACTGTCTGAAAATTAAAGGAGTGTAATTTAATGAACAACAATTACAATGCTTTCAACTACTCTGTTGCTGAGAATTAAATATTGCCAATTTGTTCATTCTAATTTATGGAACTGAGAATTTCATAGAATTCTCAGTGGCACTACCTCCAGCACTACTTTTCTTGTTACTAATGCTAGTCATAGTAACATGAGTTAACACTTACAAGGATGCTGTGCCCTTTTATACTCCATGTCTATTCATCCTTATAGTAACCAGTTATGTAGGTATTTTACAGAGAAGGAAACTGAAGCTTGGTGAAGTTAAGTAACCGCCAAAAGTCCCACAGTAAATATGAACAACAAAACCAGAAGCATAATCTAATACTTATTGAGTTCATACGATGTGCCAGCCACTGTTCCAAGCATTTTATATGCATTAACTTACTTACTCCTCACGACAGTCTTAGAGATAAGAACTATTTTAACAAATAAAGAAAGAAAAGTACTGAGGGGTTAAGTTGTGCAGAAAAGAACTTTTGCAACTTCACAGCTAACCTGTTAACTGCTGCATGCTGCTGCAGTTTTTGTGATATTAAAGACTACAAGTAATAGTAGGAAAAAGACAAAAATGTATAATGCCTATTGGCTACACAAGTAAGAAACAAGGAAATCCCACAGAAACTTCCCAAACATATTCCAGGTTAGTTTTTAGTTATTAACATAGAACTATGGTATATAATTCACAAAATTCATTTTATTTTTTGTTAATGGTGATGAACTTTTGTTTACTCATATCAGTTGGTTTTCTTTCCCCAACTGCATCTATATTTTACTTTTATTTTTACATTTTTGAGACAGGGCTTTACTCTGTCTCCCAGACTGAAGTGCAGTGGCACAATCAGGGCTCACTGAAGCCTCAATCAGACTCAAGTGATCTTCCTACCTAAGCAATCCTACCACCTCAGCCTCCAGAGTAGCTGGGACTATAGGTACATGCTACCACACCCAGCTAATTAAACAAAAAATTTTTTTGGAAGGGCACAGTGGCTCACGCCTGTAATCCTAACACTTTGGGAGGCTGAGGCAGGTGGATCAGGAGATCAGGAGGTCAGATCGAGACCATCCTGGCCAACATGGTGAAACCCCATCTCTGCTAAAAAAACACACACACACAAAAGAAAATTAAGCAGACATGGTGGCATGCGCCTGTAGTCCCAGCTACTTGGGAGGCTGAGGCAGGAGAATCGCTTGAACCCAGGAAGCGGAGGTTGCAGTGAGCCGAGATCGCACCACTGCACTCCAGTCTAGGTGACAGAGCGAGACTCCATCTCAAAAAAAAAAAAAAAAAAAAAAAATTTTATTTTATTTTTATAGACAGGGTCTCTTGCTCTGTCGCCCAGGCTGGTCTTGAACTCCTGGGTTCAATAGATCCTCACAACTTAGCCTCCCAGAGTGCTGGGATTATAGGCGTGCGCCACCATGCCTGGCCCCAAAATGCATCTTGAGTCTTAAAAATGTGGCTTATGTTGTGAAAAACTTTATTATCAAAGAGTTGGTTAAAATGGTCTCTAAATGGAACAAGCAGAGAAGGGAGCAGCAGCCAGTACCTAACAATTGACATTTAAGAAGCATAAAGTGCTGGGTCCAAGACCAGCTGCTTCTACTGTACCCATTGTCTTTAAGCCTCATAATCTTAAAGATGGGCAACATTTCCCACTTAATGGATCCAAAACTAAGGTTCAGAAATAGTATGTATGTGCACAAGGACATAGAGAAAATAATATTCTCTTGATTCACATTGTGTAATAAGAAACAGATAAAGGATTAATACAATATATAGACAGTATACAGAATATTGTCTGTCATAAACTAGAGACCCAGTATTATTAATCCAAGAACATACATGAAACGAATACATCAGTAAGAAGAAATCCAGATTCAGATTATTCTAAGTGGAAAGTCTACAAATCTTTCACTTCTTCTTTTTATGTAATGAATGGCAGACTCCACAACAGTTAATCATAGTAAGTTAGAATTATCTTTGACAATTACCCTCTATCTACTGATTTACCTGGCACAAACAACAAAAAGGCAACATTATTAATTTTTTAAAAATTGAACATTTAAGATAAGGCTGAAGTCCCTCTCGATCATCTGTCCTTATCCTAATTCCTTCCCTCCTTCCTCAGGAGTAACCACTTTTCAAATACCATTTTAGCTGGTGACTACTCCCTTCTTGCAACTATCCTCCTT
This sequence comes from Papio anubis, assembly GCF_008728515.1. Classification (NCBI taxonomy): domain Eukaryota; kingdom Metazoa; phylum Chordata; class Mammalia; order Primates; family Cercopithecidae; genus Papio; species Papio anubis. The sequence goes on from NC_044981.1 coordinate 82,795,890, forward strand.
CCTTGGTTGTAAAGACACCATTCTCTCTCAACTTTTGCTTCTCAATTTCCTTTGTAGGCTCTTCTTCCACCATCTGCCCTTGACTCTGCACTCTGTGTTCCATTCTTGCTTCTAGCTTTTTATTTTACACTTTCAGGACACCTTAAGACTTCAAATACTTGGCCGGGCATGGTGGCTCACATCTGTAATCCCAGCACTTTGGGAGGCTGAGGCAGATAGATCACCTGAGGTCAGGAGTTCAAAACCAGCCTGACCAACATGGTGAAACTCTGTCTCTACTAAAAATTAGCCGGGTGTGGTAGTAGATGTCTGTAACCCCAGCTACTTGGAAGGCTGAGGCAGGAGAATCGCTTGAACCCGGGAGATGGGAGTTGCAATGAGCTGAGACCACGCCACTGCACTCCAGCATGGGCAACATGAGCAAAACTTCATCTCAAAAAAAAAAAAAAAAAAAAAAAAAAGACTTCAAATACTAATTACTTCTAACTACTTAATCTCTCTAGTGCTACAGACTGATTGGATATGCTTCTCAGGCATTTCACAGAAAATACACTTGTTCTTCCATCTACACTGTCTATTTCCACAAACTGCACTACCACTCACCCAACTAACCTACTCAGAAACCTAGGAGTCCCGAACATTTACCTTATTCCCTCAACCTCTGTAATTAGTCACCTGTTAATCACCGGGTCCTATGTGTATTATCTCCTAAATATCGTTACAGTTACTTAATAACTGGTTCTTCTACCCTGGTTTAGGTCCTCATCTGTCAGCTATACCACTGCAAAAACAACACCTACAGTAACGCACCAAATAACAATGTGTCAGTCAATGATGAACCACATATATACAATGGTGGTCCCATTAAGACTGTAACAGAGCTGAAAAATTCTTATCACCCAGCAATGTTGCAGCAGGTCATAATGCCTAGTGCATTGCAGTACTCACATGTTTGTGGTGACGCTGATGTAAACAAACCTACTAGGCTAGGCTGCCAGTCTTATAAAAGAATAGCACATACAATTATGTACACCACATAATACTTGATAATAATAAAGGACTGTACTGATTTATGTATTTAATCTACTATATTTTTAAATCATAATTTTAAAGTGTACTCCTTATACTTATTGAAAACAATTAACTGTAAAACTGCCTCAGGCAGGTCCTTTAGGAGATACTCCAGAAGGCACTGTCATCATAGAAGATGACAGCTTCATGTGTGTTATTGCCCCCGAAGACTTTCCAGTGGGACAAGATGTGGAGGTGAAGACAGTGATATTGATGATCCTGACCCTGTGTAGGCTGAGGCTAATGTGTTTGTGTCTTAGCTTTTAACAAAAAAGTCTAAAAAGTAAATTAAAAAAATTAGAAAAAGCTTACAGAATAAGGATATATTTTTGTACAGTTGTATAATGTGTTTGTTTTAAGCTGCTATTACAAAAGAGTTCAAAAGTTAAAAAATTAAGCTGAGACATAAAGAAAAACAAATAGAAGAAAAAAGTTTAAAAAATGAAAAAGTTTACAGAATAAAAATGTTACAGTCAGCTAAGGTTAATTTATTATTGAAGAAAGAAAAATATTTATTTTTTTAGAGACAGGGTCTCTAGTCAGGCATGGTGGCGTGCACCTGTAATCCCAGCTACTTGGGAGGCTGAGGCAGGAGAATCGCTTGAACCTGGGGGGCGGAGGTGGGAGCTGAGTCTGTGCCATTGCACGCCAGCCTGGGCAACAAGAGCGAAACTCTGTCTCAAAAAAAAAAAAAAAAAAAATAGAGACAGGGTCTCGCTCTGTCACTCAGGCTGGAGTACAGCAGTGTGATCCTAGCTCATTGCAGCCCCAGCACTCCTGGGCTCAAGTGATCCTCCTGCCTCAGCCTCTCAAAGTGCTGGAATTACAGGCGTGAGTCACCATGTCGAGCCAAGAAAAATATTTTTTTAAATTTTTGTTATTTTATTCTGAAGTTATGGTACAAGGAAAAATATGTTTTTATAAACCCATTGTAATCTAAGTGTACAGTGTTTGTAATGTCTACAGTAGTGTACAGTAATATTCAAGGCCTTCACATGCACTCATCACTCACTCACCCAGAGCAGCTTCCAGTCCTGCAAGCTCCATTCATGGTAAATGCCCAATACAGGTATAGCATCTTTTATATTTAATACTGTATTTTTACTGTACCTTTCCTATGTTTAGATAGGTTAAGATACAAATATCACTGTGTCACAATTGCACAAATACTGTATTTGGTATTTACATGATGTACAAGTTTATAGCCTAGGTCTCTGTAGTCGGTTTTATCATCTAGGTTTGGGTAAGTACACTATGATGTTCTTTAATAACAAAATCTCCTATGGACACATTTCTATGAATGTATCCCATTGTTAAGCAACACATGACTATATAATAAAACAATAACACCTATCTTTTTACATAGCATATACATTTAATCGAGTCTATTTTATTCAAACCCTTCAATGATTCGAACGGTTTAAGAGATTTTATCAACTAGGTGCAGTGCCTCACACCTGCAATCCCAACAATTTGGGAGGCTGAGCTGGGAGGACTGCTAGAGGCCAGGAGTTTGAGATCAGTCTGTACAACATAGCAAGACCCCATCACTGAAAATTTTTTTAAAAGTAGCCAAGTGTAGTGGCCTGTGACTGTATTCCCAGCTACTTTTGGAAGCTGAGATGGGAGGATTACTTGAGCCCAGCAGGTCAAGCCCTGCAGTAAGCTACGATGATGATGCTATACGCCAACCTGAGTGACAGAGACTCCATCTCTAAAGGAAAAAAAAAAGAAATTTAAAAATATATTTATCAATTTATAATCTGACTTTTACCTGACACACGTCTATCACTTTTGTTTTTTTTTTAACTTTTTTGAAATTTATTTGTTTAAAGGCATACCATAGGCTGGGCATGGTGGTTCATGCTTGGGAGGCCCAGGCAGGACAATCACTTGAGGCCAGGAGTATAAGACCAGCCTGTTGAAGACCCCATCTCTATTAAAAAATTTTTAAAACTGCCTGGGCATGGAGGCTTGCGCTTGTTAGTCCTAGCTGCTCTGGAGGCTGAGGCGAGAGGATCGCTTGAGCCCAGGAGGTTGGGACGGCAATAAGCTATGATCACACCACTGCTTTCCACCCTGGGTGACAAAGCAAGACCCTATCTCAAAAAAACAGGAAAAAAAAAGGCACATTCTAATATCCATAAAAATCACAAGTTCGAAGTGCTAGGTTTTTCTGCCAATAAATATCTATTAAAATGAAATAAGTTTCACTGCTATACTACCAAAAATCATCATACGTGCTGCCTGTGATACACATAACATGGAAAATGATGACTTATAGGAAAAAGCTGAAACTCTTATGCAAAGAACAGAAGGCCTTTCACACTAATTTCTTATCCTCCCCCATGCCATCTATGCGCAAACCATACTCTCAACTGTCTGCTAATTTCCAGATGATGCCACGTTTCTGACTATCTGTACTCTGTCCCAAGCCATCCCCTCTGCCTGGAATGCCTGTTCTTGTATCTCCCAGATATATTTTTAATCTTCATTCCAATTCAAGGTTATGTCCCTTCCTCAAGATACACATATATGTACCCCTTTTTACACTAAGGTTGCATCTTAAATATGCCACCATTATAATACTCGTCACATTATTGTTTCCATTACATGTTACACTGAGGTTTTTTTTATGCTTTTCTTTTACATTGCAAGCTCCTTGAGGTCGAGATCCAAGCCACTTTATCTTTAGATCTCAGTAATTTAGACTCTGGCAAATAATAAGCAGATTTATTAAATCAAATGAAAGCTTTTAACTGCAGAATGTCAGTGAGTTACAAATGTTCCCAGATATTCTAACAGATGAATAAGCTAGAGGCCCATCTATTTATCAGTATGTATGTTTAAACGTAAGTTGTATTCAGTAATGTAAATACTGGTGCATAAAAGGCTTTTAATTAGAATGAAATCTTTCAAAGGTTTCACTTTTTGGAATGCTTAGCAATTAATGAATATTCCAATTAACTGGTACTTTGTCTATCACCATTGTCTTTTTCTGTAGACAAGTTTTGTTATTTTATCTAACTCTTTGTTGGTTAATTATTTCTTTATGGCTCTGATCAGGACTACCAAGGAAGCCATCACTCACCTCCCTATGTATAAGGAAGTTATCACTACTACCCTACCTGTTAATTCTTTGGCCAACAGTTGAAAAGTGCTTAAAATCATTCATTCCTATTTACAGAAACTACATGTGACTTGAATGCATCCACTGCCTATGGGAAAAACGTCTATTAGTGAAATAGATGCAGCCACTGGAGCAGAACTGGAGCCATTTAAATGAGTATCTTTTTCTTTTACTTTTGGTAAAACATGCAAAGTTTAACTTGGCAAACTGAAAAGTGTAAAATAAAATGATGTTATCCATTGTGTATTTTTGAAGCATCCCTAAGAAAAGAGGGTTTTGTTTGCATTTTTTCTATTTAGTTTAGATCATACTTTCTTTTTTCCCTTTTAACAATTAAATATTAATTGAAGTTACAGTTTTTCTTGAAAGTACTGCAAGCTACTGACAGGTAGAAGTTTGGTACCAAAGTGACAGTTCTTCGCAATGCCATTATGGTTACTTCTCAAGCAAAGCTTTATTAATTCTTTGTTGGTCCTAACAAGAGTTGAATTTTTTTTCTTGATGGGATCTGAAAAATCCATTAAACATGCAAATGATGGCCAGGCGTGGTGGCTCACGCCTGTAATCCCAGCACTTTGGGAGGGTGAGGTGGGCGGATCACCTGAGGTTGGGAGTTCAAGACCAGTCTGACCAACATGGAGAAACCCTGTCTCTACTAAAAATATAAAATTAGCCAGGCATGGTGGCACATGCCTGTAATCCCAGCTACCCGGGGAGGCTGAGGCAGGAGGATCGCTTGAACCCGGGAGGTAGAGGTTACGGTAAGCCAAGATCGTGCCACTGCACTCCAGCCTGGGCAACAAGAGCAAAACTCCGTCTCAAAAAAAATCATGCAAAGGACCACCATCTGAGACCTAAAAATTATAGTGTAAACTAACTTACTGCACTGTCAGTTGTATAAAAGTATAGCACATCCAATTATGTACAGTACATAATACTTCATTATAAATGACTACGTGATTTATGTATTTACTTTTATTATTTTAGAGTATTATCCTACTTATTAAAAAATGGACTGTAAAACAGTTAAAATTATAAAACTAGAGATACAATATGTGAGAAAAGCAGATGCTATAAGCTTGAGAAAAGAAAAATAGCTCAGAGTAATCTCAGCTATGTGAGGTATGCAGGCCCAGAAAGACATGCCTATCAGACATCAGTTATGCACAAACTCTCCCTCATATGGCTGGGGACAATTGTTTTATGTGATTTTGTTCCCAACTAGCTGCCTCACACGTTATCTTCATGTTACTGGAATTTGTGATACAAAGAAAAATATACAGCCTATCAATAGTTTACATTATTTTAATGTAAATTCTGGTTAACAACTCAAACTCCCTCTTCTTTCCCTTTAAAAATCCACTTGTAACTGCTGCCGATCAAAGGGTATATTCAGGGCAACTTGAATCTATGCTCCTCAGCTGCAACCCTTAAGTTTGGCCCAAGTAAACTCTCTACTTATATTAATTTTGCCTCAGTTTCCTCCTTTTAGGTTGACAGCCAAATGTAGAATAAATTAAGTTTTGAGTAAAGAAGAATTATCATTAAAATTGTAACACATAGTAGAGGTACATTCAATAGTCCTTTTCTGAACATGAGTGCTCACTGCTCTAGGATCTGGCTTTACTGTGACACTAAGCAGGGCAACTGTAAGCAGACTGCTTGCTCCTTTAATCAAATTCCCACTAAGATTCAGATCCTCAAGGCTGCAATACGGAAGAATTCCCCTATGCGAAAGAGTAGCTGGACTTCAAAGCCCTGACCCTTGTCCCTGCATTGTCAATTGAGAAGGATTTGGGAATATTTTTAATAAGTGAGCTAATGGGTATCCTCAAATTAGAAAAAAATTCTTTAGTTTGTTAATTGAAATAAAGCTTGAAAATTCATGGCCACTGAAATTTTTGAGAAAAGGTCTTGCTCTGTCACCTAGGTTGGAGTGCAATGGCACAATCACAGCTCACTGCAACCTCAACCTCCCAGGCTCAAGTGATCCTCCTACCTCAGCCTCCAGAGTAGCTGGGACTGCAGGCGCAAACTACCATGTGTGGCTAATTTTTAAATTTTTTTGTAGAGATAGGGTCTCGCTATGCTGCCAGGAGCAGTCTCGAACTCCCAGGCTCAAGTGATCCTCCTGCTTCGGCCTCCCAAGTGCTTCTATAAACTTAGATGATATAGTCTACTACACGCCTAGGCTGTATGTTATAGCCTATTGTTCCTAGGCTACAAATCTGTACAGCATGTTACTGTACTGAATACTGTATGCAATAGTGTCTGTATACCTAAATATATCTAAACACAGAAAAAATATGATATTGTCTTATGGGACCATCATCTATACACACTGTGTATGAAATGTCATTATGTGGTATATGACTGTACAGTGCTACGAGAGCATATAAATGAAGGGGTCAGAAAGGTACTGCCAAAGAAATATCAAGATTTAAAGGATGAGCAGGTGTTAACTCGGGGTGGCACTCCCCAAGTTATGGATCAGTGTGTGCAAAGGTTTTGAGGCTAGAGGAGGTATAATGAATTTAAGAACTGGAGGAAGACCACTGTGGCTGAAGCAGAGAGAATGAAAGCACAATGGCTGGATATTAACTTATTCTTACCTTTGTTAAGAGCTCTCTGTTTATTTTGAAATTTATAGTCCTTTGACCAGTACTGATTTCACTCACCACTGTATCACATCTTAGCTGAAAAGAACAAATCGCACAAAGTAGGTATGTTATATAATAGGCCTAATGAGATATGTAGTTCTAATACTATTTTTGGCTTACAAAGACACAAGTCAGTCATCTTTCCTGGTCCCTATATCGGGTCCTAGTTCTTAGGCAATCTCTTTAGTTCCATAATTCTATTTAAGTAAACACATTCTCTTTTTTTCCCAATTAACATACTATTCTGTATTTAGTCTCTCTCTTCCTCATTCCCTTTCCCTCCCCTCAAATTCACCTTTTAACAAGTAAGAAAAATCACTCTACCCATATTCTATCTACTCTGACATACGATGAAAACTTTTTATCTCACCTAGCTTTCATGAGAGCCACAGAACATGACATTCTGTCAGGGTCTACGCTAAAGCACCTGCACCAACAGATAAGATGTAATTTAGATAGTTCGTCTTATGCATATGCCTTCACTTTTTAACCTATTAGATGTCTGAACCCCTCTCATGAAAAACCTATGGAACTTGAAGAGATTATCTGCTGTCACTAAAGAGCAACTAGTCTTTATTTTTAAGAACCTATAAGAAGCCGGGCGCGGTGGCTCAAGCCTGTAATCCCAGCACTTTGGGAGGCCGAGACGGGCGGATCACGAGGTCAGGAGATCAAGACCATCCTGGCTAACACGGTGAAACCCCGTCTCTACTAAAAAATACAAAAAATTAGCCAGGCGAGGTGCCGGGCGACTGTAGTCCCAGCTACTCGGCAGGCTGAGGCGGGAGAATGGCGTAAACCCGGGAGGCGGAGCTTGCAGTGAGCTGAGATCAGGCCACAGCACTCCAGCCTGGGTGACAGAGCGAGACTCCGTCTCAAAAAAAAAAAAAAAAAAAAAAAAAGAACCTATAAGAAATGGGGAAAAGGAAGTAATTATTATATTTTGAATAATTCTATTCCTGGTAAATATCTGGGAGTGATTTTCTGATCAAATAAATATTTACTAAGCTACCAATGCTCCTTTATCATACTCATCCTGTAAATAAGCATCTCTTTCTATGATAGTGACTTTCATTGTTCCAATTCTTTAGAGTTCCCAGACACTGCCTCTGTGACATATGTTAATATGCTTGTCCAACATATCTGCCTTTTCTGAGGGAATTACACTAACAATTTATATTTAGTAATTCCTTACAATCCTTTCAATTCCTCTTTTAGATATCAAACCCATCAGAGAACTTAGAAATGAAAGAGGCTTATTATAATCATCTAACCACCTCTTCTCTGTAATCATGATTCTATTTACATCTAATCAATTCTTCTCATATTTTAATGTTCATCTTTTCAAAAACTCATTTTAAAAATTGCAACTCACTGCTCTAATTTATCAAGCTTGTTCTCCTAAATTCAAAAGTCCATCCAGATTCAATGTGTAAATTTAATTAACACTTCAGTCTTCCTGTAAGTGGTTAATCAAAAAATTGAACAATGTCAGCTCAAGAGGAATGCTTTATAACTAATTTGAAAAATCATTATAACCTTATAGTATGTGGCTAAAATGAATTTAAATTATATTACACAAGATGCCTCGAACAAAGAAACACTATTAAATTCACTATTATGGCTGAGATAGCCTGCAGAGTATTTTTTTTTAAATAACAAGTTTATCACAATGTCAAAAAGATAATAGTGTTAAAGTACCTTCTCTGCTAGTCTCTTGGCTTGAACTTGAATATCTGGTCTTGAATGGTCATTGTCTTCTTCCAACAAAGAATCCACAGAAAGCTGAAAATCAGCTACTTCTCTAAAGACAGACATTGAAACGAGGTAGACCTGTTACCTTAAAAGAATTAGTTGTGTAACAAAGACTCATCACTATGAGTTCTCTATTGAGACATACCTTTACCAGAATAAGGTGTTCTGTGTACTTTCAAAATTAAAAGCAAGGGACCAGGAGCGGTGGCTCATGCCTGTAATCTCAGCACGTTAGGAGGCCGAGGCAGGCAGATCACCCGAGGTCAGGAGTTCTAGACCAGCCTGGCCACATGGTGAAACCCCATCTCTACTAAAAATACACACACAAAAATTAGCCAGGCATGGTGGTGTATACCTATAGTCCCAGGTGCTTGGGAGACTGAGGCAGGGGAATCGCTTGACTCCTGGAGGTGGAGATTGCAGTGAGCCAAGATTACGCCACTGCACTCCAGCCTGGGTGACAAGAGTGAAGCTCCGTCTCAAAAAAGTAAATAAAATAAAATAAATAAAAAAAAAACAAAATTAAAACCAAGAAAATTAGAAATAACCTAGTATTTATTTGGAATATTTTTCTTATCGTCTTATAAAATTCTTCCTCTTCTGTCCAGGTGCGATGGCTCACGCCTGTAATCCCAGCACTTTCAGAGGCCGAGGCAGGTGGATCACTTAAGGTCAGGAGTTTGAGAGCAGCCTGGCCAACATGGAGAAACCCCATCTCTACTAAAAACACAAAAATTAGCTGGGCATGGGGGCGCACACCAGCTACTCGGGAGGCTGAGGCACGAGAATTGCTTGAACCCGGGAGGCAGAGGTTGCATTGGCCAAGATTGTGCCAATGCACTCCAGCCTGGGTGACAGAGCAAGACCCCATCTCAAAAAATTCTTCTTCTTCTCTTACCCAAATGTAGCTTTATGGTATCTCTGTGAAACAGGTAGAGCAGTCACCTGATTTTATAGACATGAAAACTGATGCCTGGCAAGCTAAACGTCTCCTTTAAAATCCTACGGCAAATAAACACAGATTGAGAAAAGGGCCCAGGTCTCTTGACCTCTTCTACAATGCTTCCTCTACTACTCCAAAGGTGTGCTTCATTTAAACCCTTCCACTGACCTCCAAATGATGTATTTTTTAAATGTTGTAATTTGAGTTTCGACATGAGAAAAAGAAGAATATTATTCTTAACACTCAGCAGTTCATTAAAAAGACAGACAATGCCATTTATTCTTTTCACTGGGTAGGTGAAAAAACAATACAAAAACAAAGAAACAAACACAAAGCAACTGATTAGTGAAAATAAATCATTTGCATCATGAGATCAGTTCTCTCTAGGAAAGCAGGGTAGGGAATGAAGTCAAACAAATACATATCAGTGATTTCAACATTATTTGTAATGCTTAATAAAAATCAAAAGTCCTTCCTTTCCCTACAAAATAAGACTTAAAGTACATTTGGAAAAAGGACTTGACGGCTTAGAAAGTGACCATGAGAGTACTCATTACATCATTCTCTATGAATTTTTCTGTAGGTTTGAAATAGTTCAAGGTGCAAAAAAAATTTTTTAAATCAACATATAAGCATCTATTACAACTATTCACATTAATTTATCTTCTGGTGTTTAATATGGAACTAGAGAATGAGACTCCATAGGCAGAGTAAGAGGGTTGAAACATTATTTATCCAGCCCATCTGTCACTGGAATGAAAAGACTTATTTTTGAGGAGGCACAAATTATTTCCTTCATTAACACTTATGAAACTCAGGGAAATAACTAAAAATTCCTGTGTGACTTCTGGTTAACATCACATTTAAAAACCTAGTCTACAATCACCATTAAGAATTTTCCTGAGCCTTAATACATCAACCAGCAGCCTACTATGTATTATACTTTAGGCAGGTACAGTGGCTCATGCCTGTAATTCCAGCACTTTGGGAGGCCAAGGCAGAAGGACTGCTTGAGCTCAGGAGTTCAAGACCAGCTTAGACAACATAGCAAGACCCAATCTCTAAGAAAAAAATTCATATTAAAAAATGAAAACAATCTAAATGTCTATCAACGGAATGTTACAACATTGTTAAAAGAGATATTCATTAAAAAAAAAGAATTATGTCAGGAAAAGGATTCAAAAATCTTACATATTTCTATGTAGTTTTATAGCTATGTCTTTTTAAAGGCAAGAAAAAAGTAAAAAGTACATCAACTTGCTAAAATCAGTTGTCTTACTATAGTAAGACTATTGAGGGCTTTTATCTTTTCTTATTCTTCTGTATTTTCCTGAATTTCCTTAAGAAGATTATCTGTTTTGCTTTTATAATAGAAAAATAAATTTAAAAAAAAAACCTTTAAAAAGGCAAAACATCCAGGCTATGAAATGCAGTAGATATCAAAATAAACAACTGTGGATGAGGAGAGCCCAACACACTGGCTCATGCCTATAATTCTAGTGTGGGAGGCCAAGGTGGGAGAATTACTTAAGCTGAGGAGTTCAAGACTAGCCTGGGCAACGTAGGTGGACACTGTCTCTACAGAAAATTTAAAAAATTAGCCAAGTGTGCTGGCCTGCGCTTCTGGTCCCAACTAATTGGCAGGCTGAAATGGGAGGATAGCTTGAACCTGGGAGGTCGAGGCTGCAGTAAGCCATGATTCTGCCATTGCACTCCAGCCTCAGCGACCAATAGAGCGAGATCCTGTCTCCAAAAAAAAAAAAAAAAAGTGGACACAGAGAGTGGATGCGGTGTAAGAGAAACAAAACTGGGCCGGGCACAGTGGCTCAAGCCTGTAATCCCAGCACTTTGGGAGGCCAAGGCAGGTGCATCACAAGGTCGAGAGTTCGAGACCAGCCTGGCCAACATGGTGAAATCCTGTCTCTACCAAAAATACAAAAATTAGCTGGGCATGGTGGTGTGTGCCTGTAATCCCAGCTACTGGGGAGGCTGAGGCAGAAGAATGACTTGAACCCTGGAGGCGGAAGTTGCAGTGAGCCGAGATCGTGCCACTGCACTCCAGCCTGAATGACAGAGCAAGACTCCGTCTCAAACAAACAAACAAACAAACAACTGGACCCATACAGATGATGGTGAGTGATGGGCACACATAGGGTTCATTAGACTAGTCCCTGTATGTTCATTCTTTATACTTAAAAAAAAATTTTTTTTAAGCAATAGTTATTTTCTCACTATGTCTGAGGATTTGTAATATTGGTCAGCGTGAAATCCGCAGACTTGATAGCCACTGGCTTATAATAAAGTTGTTAATTCTGTTTACTACCATCAGATAGTCGACAGAAAATAAAATCAACAGAATTAGATCAGAGTAAAGTAATTCATTATATTAATTAAACCATGTTAACAAAAATAGTATTTCTTAATTCTCCTGGCACTCATAAACATTCTGGAATAAAGTCAGAAATACCAAACAGGTAGGCTTAGTTACATACTGTAAAGGAAACCTGAATTTATTATGGCAAAGCAGTAAAGGCTCCCTTTGTTTTAAGCAAACTTAATACGAAGAATTTCAGATTTGTAGGCCAGAAAAATCTTGAGGCCCTCCCCAATATTTCTTTTCTTTTTTTTTGTTTGTTTGAGACAGAGTCTCACTCTGTCACCCAGGCTGGAGGGCAGTGGTGAGATCTCGGCTCACTGCAACCTCTGCCTTCCTGGTTTAAGCGATTCTCCTGCCTCAGCCTCCCGAGTAGCTGGGATTAAAGGCACGTGCCACCATGCCTGGCTAATCTTTTGTATTTTTAGTAGGGACGGGGTTTCACCATGTTAGCCAGGATGGTTTCAATCTCCTGACCTCGTGATCTGCCCACTTCAGCCTCCCATAGTGCTGGGATTACAGGCGTGGGCCACCGCGCCTGGCCCCAGTATTTATTTTCTATAAACTAAAGTCAATACTTCAGATTGTTAAAGTGGAAGCAGGCAAACGAAATACTCTTCAAAAGATGGGCCACGATGGTTCAGCTTCTTAAAGGCCTTTGACACATCAAATGAAAACAGAAACAAACAGGCTGAGTGTGGTGGTTCATACCTGTAATCCCAGTACTTTGGGAGACCAAGACAGGTGGATTGCCTGAGCTCAGGAGTTCAAGACCACCCTGGGCAACATGACTAAACCCCATCCTATAACAAATACAAAAAAGTCAGCCAGGCATAGTGGCGTGAGCCTGTAGTCCAAGCTACTTTGGAGGCTGAGATGGGAGGATCACTTGCGCACAGGAGTTTGAGGCAGCAGTGAGCCGAGATCACACCACTGCCCTCCAGCTTGGGCAACAGAATGAGACCTGGTCTCAAAACAAATAAACACCAAACCAGTAACATTTCCCTTATTATGCAGAATGTCATTTACAGATTTTATGAAACAGGCAACTAGTTTGGAAGGTTACATCTATTTACATATAATCATGAGATCCTCTTGGTGGTGGTTGCTTCTCTTACAGAAAGTCAATATATATAAAAAGCTGCAGTGGGCCATTTTAAAGGTGCTTTTACTAGAAGGCCAAACGTAGCCTTTCTCTTTCTTTTCCACTTACTTCTTTGTTCTATCCTGAGAAGAATATTCATTCTACTCTTAAAGTCCTGACAAAGTTAAGTAATAAAATACAAGGACATAATGGTACTGGTAATTATATCTTTACTTCTTTTCAAAGCTTAGGGCTTAAATGCCTACTATGTAGCTAATTTTTTGTCATTATTAATTGACAGAGAATACTTCATCCACGAATTGCTGTTTTCTACCCAAATGGTAAACAAGAATCTTTAGGATGACCAAACTCACAAAGAGATTATCTCTCTATAACGGAGAAAGCAACTACAAGTTGTGTGTAGTCCTAACCAACAGTTTTCTATCACTGGGAGTACTCAAAAGGAAACTCAATAAACAAACACAACATTAAAAACCTAGTAGATAAATATGGTACAACAGTATTCAAGCACCAGATGGTTGTACAATCTTTAATATCCCTTCAAAAACCCTGAGATTCTAACTACAATTTTAGTTATTTATTGTTACAGAATTGAATTTGAACCTCGTTCCCAAAGACTTTGCTACAATTACAGTTACTATCATAACAAAAATAATGAACATAAGAATATATAATCTGCCATATCAGAGTATTTAAAATACAGATTTTAATTTTATTAAAGTCAATAGGAGTAATAGGTTGAATATAATGAATCATATCTTATAGTTAATTTCAAGGACTATTCCACAAATTGAAGAGTAACAATTCTTTTTTGCTTTTTTGGTATAACAACAAAGTCAGCAACATTTTAGATTGTTACAAGCATATTATACTTAACTCTTTCTGGGAAATTGGAACTGCAGATATTGACGTGATCAAGTTTTCTGGTGGAAGATTCAACACTCTGGAAAGCTAAAGATCAAAAAGAATAAAACAGTGCAAGATTGTTGACATATTTGTTCCATTCAATGGAATACCACTTGTAAGAATAAACTATTAATATGCTTAACACGAATGAGCTCCAAATGCATTACAAGTGAAGGAAGCCAGATTCAAAAAGGTACATAGTGTATGATTCAATTATTTGACCCTCTGGAAAACCCAAAATTCTAAGGATGAAGAATAAATCTGTGGTTGCCAAGGGTTAAGGGGAGGATTTGACCATGAATTAATAGAACCGTTCAGCAAAAAGAATGAATTTTACCTTTGTAAATTAAAAAAAAAAAAAAATTATGGCAAGCGAGGAGATAAACCACTGAGAATCCACAGATAATTCATTTTTTTTCATTAAAAAAATATTGAGTGGCTACTTAATGTGTCAGGCATTATTCCAGGTATTGGGGATACAGCAGTGAACAAAACAGATGGAAAAAAAATAAAAATAAAAAATAAAACCTCATGGCATTTACAAATAAACAAATAAACAAGTAAATAATAGGGAAAATCTGATCCCCATCCCTATCAAAGGCTTAATCATTAGAATAGTAGGGGCGGATGTGTTATATACACATATTTTGTAGCACAGAGTCTTGCTATGTTGCCCAGGCTGGTCTTGAACTCCTGGCCTCATGTGATCCTTCCACATCAACTCCCCAAAGTTCTGGAATTACAGGTGTGAGGAACAGTGCCTTGCTGGATTTGTATTTTTTAAAAGCTCCTTGCACGACTCCTAATACATAGCCAGAGTTGTGAACTATTGCCCTAATTGGATAAAGTTAGGTGGAAGAGACATTCCCATGTACTGAATGATTTATTTTTTATTTTTTTTGAGACGGAGTCTTACTCTGTCTCCCAGGCTGGAGTGCAGTGGCGTGATCTCGGCTCACTGCCGCCTCTGCCTCCCGGTTCAAGCGATTCTCCTGCCTCAGACTCCCATGTAGCTGGGATTACAGACGCACACCACTACGCCCGGCTAATTTTTTGTATTTTTAGTAGACACGGAGCTTTGCCATTTTGGCCAGGCTGGTCTCAACACCTCAGGTGATCCACCTGCCTCAGCCTCCCACAGTGCTGGGATTACAGGCCAACACTATTACCAACTATTACCATGCCCAGCCGGATTTTTTATTTTTTATAGAGACAGTCTTGCTATGTCAACCAAGCTGGCCTCTAACTCCTGGCCTCAAGCAAACCTCCCACCTCTGCACCCCAAAGTGCTGGGATTACAAGAGTGAGCCACGGCACCAGTCCTGAATTATTCCTATGTGACAGGCATGTCTTAAGTGCCTTAATTTTTCCTGGCAACAATCCCAGGCTTTCCTACTATTTCAACCCTCATTTTATAAATGATGAAACTGAAGTACAGGGAATTTACTTAACTTGCCTAAGTGGAAAGAAAAGCTAGGATGTGAATACAGGCTATCTAAAACCGGAACCTATACTCAACCTCTATGCCATATTGATATGGTTTGGTTGTATTTCCTCCCAAAATCTCATCTTAATTATAGCTCCCAAAATCCCCACGTCATGGGAGGGACTAGGTGGAGATAACTGTATCACGGAGGTGGTTTCCTCCATCCTGTTCTCGTGACAGTGCGTTAGTTCTCACGAGATCTGATTGTTTCAAAAGAGGCTTTCCCCTACCCTTCACACGACACTTCTCCTTGCTGCTGCCATGTAAAGAATGTGTCTGCTTCCCCTTCTGCAATGATTCTAAGTTTCCTGAGGCCTTCCCAGTCATGTTGAACTGTGAGTCAATTAAATCTCTTTCCTTTATAAATTACCCAGTGTCAGGCATGTCTTTATTAGCAGTATGAGAACAGAGTAACACACATATGTATATCCTTTCATTCAGAAATGCATAAAAACAAAATAGTGAAATAACAGCACTGCCAGTATAAATTTACAACTGTCTTCAAAATTTCCCCCACTTCCCCAATCCTCATGTAGCCTCTGCAAAAGACTACATGGCTGTAGAGTTGGGAAAAAGAGAAGGGAATGATGGGGGAAACAGAAAAAGTAAGAATGTAAGAAGAGTTTAAGAAGAAATCATCTTCAAGGGTATTTGTGACTGTTCAGGAGAGCAATAAAATTAAAACCACTCTCTTGATTAATAATAACATATACTCTCCTGTTGTCAACAGAAGTTATTTGTTGAATTTCACAAACGTTATTAACTGTAAAAACTTGCCCAAACTTGCAGAGCTGGAGACATCACTTTCTTTAAGAGGCTTGTACATTTCCACTTTGGCTTGGTACAGATTGACTTTTTAAAGTTTCCTCTCAAGGTACAGTATTTTTTATTTTCTAGACTTTAGGAAGTAAATTACTGTATTCCTTACTAAAAAGTCATTTCTTTGGGATGTATTTACAGAAGCAGGTAAATATTCCCAAAGCAGTTATAGGATAGAGACTGAAACAGTTCATGTTTCTAGTATGAAATGTTTCCAGAATAGAGACATCAGTAATAAAGGTTCTATCGTAATTTCTCAGAAAAAAAGGATCCAAATTCCAGTTCTACTTTTATTAGTTAAGAGACCTTGAGAAAGCAATTTTACATGAATGAGCTATAGTTTTCACAGCTGAAATATGGGGATAATGAATCTGTTAAACAATAAACTAGGGCTCTTGTGATGACTAAGAAAAATACATCATATAATAAACATGTAATAAATATTTCCTTCTCTTTTTAAAAAATTTTAGTTTATTTTGGACACATCTCCCAAACTTACCCATAATCACTAAGATTTTCTGTCTATCTTAAATATTACAATTCAGCTGAAAAAAAACTTAGTGATTAGGTCAATTTCAAAGCATTTCAGTTGACAAACAGATTGTGAACTTGGGTAGCAATAAAATGCTTACATTCAAATGAACAACATGCAATTCTCATTCAGAGAATTCTTTTGGCTAAACTAAAAGCTACTTAATAATTTCTTCTTTTTATTCCCCCCCAGAAACAGGGTCTCACTCTGTTACCCAGGCTGGAGTGCAGTGGCTCACGATCATAGCTCACTGCAGCCTCGCCCTCCTGGTGTCAAGCGATCCTTCCACCTCAGCTTCCTGAGTAGCTGGGACTCCAATGAATTGTGCCACCATGCCCGGCCTCATGTATTATCTTATTATATTTCATTTGCTAAAAAAAAGCTCTGAGGGTGACTTAAGCACATAAAATTAAACGGAGGTATAAAATTATACCAGAAAACCCTAAGCTCAAGGTACTTACGCTTCTTGGCAATCAAGGTACAAAGGGAATCTATCTACACAGCATGTTTTATCCCTAGTAATATACGGTAAAAATATATATGTGTGTGTATAAACATATATATGTGTGTGTGTGTATACACACACACACACACACATATATATTCAGTAAAGAGCAGGAATGAAGTTTTCCTGAAAGTAATTCTAAGACTACTTTCTCTTACTCATATTAAGATATAAATAACAAGACAGTAGTTTCAATAGCAGTTTCACAAAAGATACATGTACAATTAGTCTGTTCTTGTACTGCTCTAAAGACATAACTGAGACTGGTAATTCATGAAAAAGTTTACTTGGCTCATAGTTCCACAGGCTGTATAGGAAGCATGTATGGGGAGGCCTCAGAAAACTCAATCATGGCAGAAGGCGAAAGGGAAGCAGGCACATCTTACATGGTGGGAGCAGGAGGAAAAGAGCGAAGGCGGAGATGCTACACACTTTTAAGTCAGATCTTGTGAGAATTCTGTCATTGAGGCAGCACTAGGGGAATGGTGCCAAACCATCAGAAACCATCCCCATGATCCAATCACCTCTCACCAGGCCCCACCTCCAACACTGGGAATTACAACAGAACATGAGATTTGAGTGGGGACAGGGAGCCAAACCATATCAGTACAGAAACATTCTTATATAATGTAAATTTTAAAACAAACAAACAAGAAAAAGGTGGTTGGGGTGAATATGGAGTTATTGTTTTATTTTATTTTATTTTTTTTGAGATGGAGTCTTGCTCTGTCGCCCAGGCTTAAGCGCAGTGGTGCCATCTTGGCTCACTGTGAGCTCCGCCTCCTGGGTTCACACCATTCTCCTGCCTCAGCCTCCTGAGTAGCTAGGACTACAGGTGCCCACCACCACGCCAGGCTAATTTTTAAAAATTTTTTTAGTAGAGACGGGGTTTCACCGTGTTAGCCAAGATGGTCTCGATCTCCTGACCTTGTGATCTGCCCACCTCGGCCTCTGTAGTTACTGTTTAATGGGTAGTTTTAGTTGTGCAAGATGAAAACTGTTCCACAGATAGATGGTGGTGATGGTTGCACAATGTAAATGTACCTAATGCCACTGAACTGTATACTTAAAAATGGTTAAGATGGCAAATTTTACGTTATGTGTATTTTTTCACAATTAAAAAAAAAAAACATGAAGACTTCTGGGATAAAGTAGTGAATGAAAGCTTCTTCACATAATCTCCTATCTTCAACCAACATCAAAAAGAAAAGGAAGGAAAGAAAGTAGAGAGCAAACAGGTAAGTAGGTTGGTTCTCCAGCAGCAAATACACAAGACAGGAAGAGCTCAAAGTCATAAACCTCAAAGGTGATAGTCAAGTAAAAATACAATAGCTTCTGGAGGAGAATGGAACAGCCCTGTTTGGCAAGGCTGACTTGGTCCTCATGTATCAGAAGTCAGAGATGAATTAACAATTCTCATTAACACCTCAAATGTGGAGAAAAACAAATTGAATAAATTCCATTATTTTTCCCTCTTGCAACTAGGAGATGCTGCCTAAATTGTGGGAAACAACAAGTAAGACAGAAATTCCAGCACTTTCCAGCAAAAGTAAAAATTCTAAGGTAACACACCGAAGGTCTTTCCAATGAAAACACAATACATTCTCCTACTGCAGAAAGCAAACCATGATATGGTGTTGTGTGAGCAGTAAGAACCAAAGGAGTAGTTTTTACAGGAAGACAGAAAAATATCAGGGCGAGTTTGTAAAAATTTAATATACCATGTCAGAGTGGAGAAATAATGTGTACAGGTCACCATGACCTACTGGAGAGAGAGACAAAAGAGGAATGGAAAGGGGGCAGAGTTTATATTTTTGCAACCACAAAGGTGAGGTAAGCCCAGAACAAATGTGACATGAGGAGTGAAGAAGTCATCCACACAATGTGCAAACAAATGGAAAGGTGGGGCAGAGCTGTCAAGCATGAGCGAGAGGAAAAAGAACATGCATCACCAGTAGCTGATCAAATTGAAATAAACAAAAATAAGGAGAGAGTAGGGAGGGAGGCACAGACCAGAAGATAGACAGCTGGAAAAATGTAGCATACAACAGATCAAAGAACTCTGCCCAGGAGAAAAATGTAACCCAATGAATATGAAGAACATTATTCACGAATGCTTCAGGATTTGGAACTTACTGAGAATGTGAATAGAATAAACAAGAACTAGAAGACGAGATGAAAAACAAGAGTGCATTTTAAAAGGAGTTTAAAATTGATGATAAAACTTTTTACCATAAAACTAATAATTAAGAAACATAAGAGTATAGTCATAATTGAAAAAAAACTATGACACAATCTGAGAATACAAAGATTAATGTAATCAGAAAAATACATAGAATTGAAGAAAGATAATCCAACCTTAGGAAAACTGGTGTCCCTAAAATACAAAAAGAAAGAAGACTAGTAAACAAACACGCAGACAGGAAGGAAGGCAGGCAGACTGCTTCCCTAGCAACCAATCATAAGAATAGAGACAAAATTCAAAGCCACAAACTTCAAAAGAGATCTCCAAGAAAAGATACTACAGATTCTGAAGCAGAATGGAGCAGCCTTATTTGGCAGGGCCCCTAACTTGGTCTCACTTATCAGAAGCCACAGAGATGAATCCTACAAAACAGAAAACACACACACACACACACACGCGCGCACACACACACACTCACTCCCTCCTTGGCTTCCCCAAAAGCAGGGCCTGAGAAAAAGACTTGCAGGCAAGCAGTTTATTTGGGAGATGGTTCCTGAGGGCAGAAGTGATGAGAGAGAGGGAAGGCAGAAAAGTTAATAAAAGATTATGCCATCAAAGTCATTGCTGTAAGCAATAGAGGCTTAATTTCCATGCTACCTCCTAAAATACATACATAGTGTCTACCAGAATTCTCTATCCAAAATAATTTCACCACACTGGAGCTATGTATGTGCTGGGACCAGCAAGCTTCACAGAGATGAGGTGCTATTAGCAATAAGTGAATGGAAGCACACACGAAACTATTTACACCTCTGTAAATAGTTGTAAGCCTGTATTTACAACTGTGGCAGCTGGAATCAGAGGTGTGACCAAGGTGATGGGAGACAGGGCATAATATAAACAATAAAGGGAAAAACTTCCACCAAATAAAGAACCAAATATAAATCGTGGTACACTACTGCTATGGCACACCATTCAGCAGTAAAATCAAAGAACTAGACCTCCATGCATCATTATGGATAAATCTTTTTTTTTTCTTTTTGAGATGGAGTTTCGCTCTTGTCACCCAGGCTAGAGTGCAATGGTGTGATCTCGGCTCACTGCAACCTCTGCCTCCTGGGTTCAAGGAATTCTCCTGCCTCAGCCTCCTGAGTAGCTGGGATTACAGGTGCCCACCATGCCCAGCTAATTTTTGTATTTTTAGTAGAGATAGGGTTTCACCACGTTGGCCAGGCTAGTCTCGAACTCCTGACTTCAAGTCATCCACCCGCCTCGGCCTCCCAAAGTGCTGGGATTACAGGTGTGAGCCACTGCGCCCAGTTGGATAAGTCTTTTTTAAAAATGGAGTCAAACAAAAAAATCCAAGCTGCAGCTACACAAAGATAATTATACCTTGATATAATTTATCTAAAATTTAATAACTTATAAAATAATACTATTTAGAGATACATTCATAGGTAATGAGTGACATTCACAGGAATAAACACCAATTTCAAGACAGACATTACCTATTGTGTGAGGAAAGAGTTTGCCAGAGATGGGTACTCTTTTGGGAATTTAAAAGTATTTGTAATATTTTATTTTCGAAGCTGGGTGTGGGGCATATAAGTATTAACTACGTTCTTTTCTATGATTAACATATTTCAATTAAAAAAGACAAATTGAATCTACAGATCAAGATAAATTATGTCAAGAAAATATACAGAAAACTCAACACTGAGATGCATGCTGGTTAAGTTGCTAAATTTTGAAAATAAAGCACCCAATCAAGAAAACCCCATGGGAAATGAAATAAATGTACCTTACTTTGTAGTCACATTAAATCACAAAGATCATGATCTGGTCAAAGCAGATAATTTAATAGTGATATTAAATAGGAATAGATTCATTCAATAAAGAGTTGCAAACTAGTGTGTTTGTTTCACCTGCTCAGTTGTTGTTTTCTAATTTGAATTAATTGCCAACACAGGAAGATTGGAAAATTTTACAATTACATTGGGATTGCCCTATGCATTTGCATCTGTGGTATCAGGAGAAAAAATCTGAGATAAGAACTAAACAATTAGTGTTATTCTTTTATTTCTAAAAGAAAGATTTTGACTCTTCTGTTGTTGTTTTCTGAGACAGGGTCTTACTTTGTTGCCCAGGCTGGAATGCAGTGGT
The DNA here is from genome assembly GCF_008728515.1 of Papio anubis. Taxonomy (NCBI): domain Eukaryota; kingdom Metazoa; phylum Chordata; class Mammalia; order Primates; family Cercopithecidae; genus Papio; species Papio anubis. The sequence goes on from NC_044981.1 coordinate 82,817,524, forward strand.
ATAATGATGGCTCACAGCAGCCTCCAACTCCTGGGCTCAGTCAGTCCTCCCACCTCAGTCTCCTGAGTAGCTGGGATTACAGGTGTACACCACCACGCTTGGCTAGTTTTTTGTATTTTTCGTAGAGACGTATCTCACCTTGTTGTCCAGGCTGGTCTCAAACTCCTGGGTTCAAATAATTATCCTGCCCCAGCCTCCCAAAGTGCTGGGATTATAGGTGTGAGTCACTGCACCCAGCCTTATTTCTGAACATGGTAATTTTCTAAAGATTAAGCCTCCTTTTGATATTTCTAGGATTACTTTTTCTAAGAAGTCATAATTTCTTAAGTACAGCCAATTAAGCCATACATCAGGAAAAAGATTGGTGGTAAGTATATTATCTGGTTCAACATAAAATGAACAGGAGACAAGCTGTGCAGATATGGTTACTAAACGGAATATAAATGTTATTAACTGAGTGAGAATGTTACCCAACACAAATTGGTAAAGGTGGAAGAAAGTAAAATCATCTGTGAGAGTGCCAATGTCTTCATCCCTTATGGTAGAAAGTGATGCTGTCTAAATTTGAAACATGAAGATCTTTTGTAAAAACACTACAAATTGTAATGTTTTTCACAATTTATTTTCCTACTGTAAAAACCTCATTTAGGAAATACATCAATAATTTTTTGAACTGCACTTTGGTTTTTCACCGAATTCAAACCTACTTTTAACATTTTTACTTAAAACAGCATTTCAGGCCAAGCGCAGTGGCTCATGCCTGTAATCCCAATACTTTGGGAGGTCGAGGTGGAGGATCGCTTGATGCCAGAAGTTTGAGACCAGCCTGGGGTAACATAGTGAGACCCCCATCTCTATTTAAAAATGAAAATAAAATAAAAATGATAAAAATAAAACAGCATTTCAGTAATAAGCATGTGAGGAATAATAATACTATTTTACTTTTCAGTATGTTGGACATTTTTCCCATTGTAAAACTTAAAAATAACATTCTGAAAAATAAAAACTCATTACAATACAGCCTGGATTTTGTAAAAAGTATATTTATCCAGTTTTCCTTCCTATTTTCCTTCCTTCTTTTCTGCCTGTATATCTGCATAGAAATATACCTAAAAATAAAAGTCAGTGTTGATGATGATTTATGGGGTAGTTAAAAAAATTCTTTGCATCTTTTTGTATTGCTTAATTCTTTAAAATAAGCAGGCATTATTTTGCAAAAATGAGAACTTTTCCTTTACCAAATCACAACTTTAAAAGTACGTTTAAGGAATTCCTATTGAACGTTAAGCAGTATGGCTCAGACATGTACTGTTTACTAACTTCACATGGTGCTAAGCCTAGAGTGAATGGTGTTGAGGGGCCGAGGGGTATTCAAAATACTCCACCCTGAGATATTCTAAAATAACACAATAATGACTAATATTGGCTGGGCGCAGCGGCTCACGCCTGTAATCCCAGCACTTTGGGAGGCCGAGGCAGGTGGATCACCTGAGGTCAGGAGATCAAGACCAGCCTGGCCAACATGGCAAAACCCCGTCTCTACTAAAAATACAAAAAAATTAGCCAGGCGTGGTGGCTGGCTCCTATAATCCCAGCTACTCACGAGGCTGAGGCAGGAGAATTGCTTGAAACTGGGAGGCAGAGGTTGCAGTGAGCTGAGATGATGCCACTGCACTCCAGCCTGGGAGACAGAGCGAGACTCCATCTCCAAAAAAAAAAAAATAGAAAGAAAAACTAATATTTACTGATACTGAATATATACTACATACCAAACACAATTCTCAGCACTCCATATGTATTAATACTTTGCATCCTGATGACACATCTATACAGTAGCTAAATAATTTTCCAGATTTTACAGACAAGGTGAAGAAAACTTAAAAATCTATCAGAGGAAAAGCTGATTTAAACCTGAGTCTTCCACAGTCAATGTTCTTAGTCACTACACTACACCAGCAGTTCCAACACTTTGCTGTATATGGGAATGACCACCGGAAATCTTTAGGAAAACCCGCCTGACTCCCACATGTAAATATTCTGATTTAATTAATACAAAGTGGGCTCTGGGCAGCAGGATGTAAAAAGTTCCCCAGGTGATTCTAATGTGCAGAGAGACCACTGTCCTACACCCTTCTGCCTCTGGGTAGCCGTTGGGTAGTGGTTATCAAGCCTGGATGAACATCTGAATCACCTGATCATTTTTATAACTTCTAGGCCGATGTCCTAACTCAGGCCAAAGGGCCTGGGCTTAAGTAGTTATAAATGCTTCTCAGGTGATTCAAGTCTGCAGCTAGTGCTTAAGAACCACGGCTTAGGGAGAGAGCAGTTGTCTCCCATTTTAACAATGCCCAAAGTAGTGAATGTTTTCAATTAGAGGTTTATCTTTCTCTCAAATGGGTGCAGCATAAAAAAAAAAAGATAGAGCAAAGAAAAAGAAAACAAATTGAGAGCCACCAAGCATGGAGCATGGTTTTAAGTTCACTTGCAATCTAATAGGTTCAGAATTATTCTGGAAGTAATACGACTCTCTTCAACTGTCTCTGAGATTGGATTTAGAGCTTTCTTGGATCAGAATGTGACCAACGGGTTTGTTTAGTTTCAGGGTTTATTTATTTATTTTTTTTGCTCCCTTCAGGTAGGGCTGTTTCACCTGGTATTGGGCTTCATCTAGGACTAGCACAAGTGAAAAGAAGGTCTACTGATAACTATCTCTTTAGGCCTCAAACTCATAAAAGTTTCACAGAGTAAAATATCCTAAAAAGGTTACACAATGAGAACCAAATAATAAAACACTGTGACAGTAAACCTGAAAATTTTAACAGAGAAATAAAATCCACAAAATTAGGCACAGTCCTTGAGAAATAAACTAACACATTCAATGAGGAGCAAATCTGAAGTTGAAAGCAAGAAGCACTGTTTGCCAGGTGCAGTTGCTCACGCCTGTAATTCCAGTGCTTTGGGAGGCTGAGGTGGGTGGATTAACTGAGGTCAGGAATTCGAGAGTGAAACTCTGTCTCAAAAAAAAAAAAAAAGCACTTTTTATTTTTTAGGTTTTTGTAGAGATGAGGTCTCAATATCTCAGTATATTGCCCAAGCTGGTCTCGAACTCCTGGACTCAAGAAATACTCCCACCTTAGCCTCCCAAAGTGCTGAAATTACAGGCATTGGCTACTGCACCTGGCCTTTTATTTATTTATTTGCTTACTTATTTACTTCTAAGAGGAAGCACTTAAGAGAATATCAAGTGAAAATTCACAACTGCCAGATCTCGTTTGAGAACCTAAGATCAGAGATTCTAATATGTAATATAAGAATGGCTAATATGTATTGAGTGCTTACAATGTACTAAGCACAATTCTAAACTTTAGATTCAGGAACCTAATATCAGAGATTCTAATATAATAGAATCTTTGGCTCCAGAGCATTCACTAGGAAAGCACACCAATCAATTAGCTTGTCAGCAGTCCTCAACCATTTATTTCTCTGATACAACAGCAAATATGATTCCTACCTGTAGTACTCAGATAACTGAGCACAAAGTCAAAAAATATTGTCTGGCTCTAGATAGGTACTAAACTCAGATTGGAGCTAAACTTGCCAGGTTCAGTATCAAAATCTGTGATAACTGCATAAAAACCTATTTTTGTTAATGAAAAAGGGATCCATATCTTTAGCAACCAGACATTCAGGTGGCAAAATTGACATCATCTTATGAAAATTAGCTCTGCATTTCTATCCACATTAACATAATCTATAGGCCATGAGTCTAAAAAGGCAATTACCCCAGTTGTTCCTCACTTCTGATTCTCCAACACTACCAAGTCAGGCACTGTAGGTTTGCCACCAAGAGCCAGTGCGGAAGCCCTCCCACATTTGCAGAAATTTTCCTCAGAACAGGTCTGCATTAGTTTCAAGACACAAACAAGAAGCAAACAAAGCATTACAACTTTGGGGCTTAGAAGAGAATAACCCAAATAATTTGGAAGGCAAATTATGACTATAATAAAATAAATTTAGCATAGTTCTTTTTTAAAATTAATTTTAAGTTCTGGGGTACATGTGCAGGATGTGCAGGTTACATAGATAAACGTGTGCCATGGTGGTTTGCTGCACCTGTCAACTCACTACCTAGGTATTAAGCACCATATGCATTAGCTATTTTTCCTAATGCTCTCCCTCTTCCCACCCCACCCCCACCAAGCCCTGGTGTGTATTGTTCCCCTACCCATGGTGATGTGTTCTCATTGTTCAGCTCACATTTACAAGCGACAATGTGCAGTGTTTGGGTTTCTGTTCCTGCATTAGTTTGCTGAGAATAACGGTTTCTGGGTCCACTCATGTCCCTGCAAAGGACATTATCTTGTTCCTTTTTACAGTTGCATAGTATTCCATGGTGTACATGTACCAACCACATTTTCTTTATCCAGTCTATCACTGATGGGCATTTGGGTTGATTCCACGTCTCTGCTATTGCGAATAGTGCTGCAGTGAACGTCCACATGCATGTATATTTGCAGTAGAATGATTTATATTCCTTTGGGTATATACCCAGCAACGGAATTGCTGGGCCAAATGGTATTTCTGGTACTAGATCTTTAAGGAACTGTCACACCATCTTCCACAATGGCTGAACTACTTTACATTTCCACCAACAGTGTAAAAGCGCTCCTATTTCTCCACAATCTCACCAGCATCTGTTGTTTCTTGACTTTTTAATGATCGCCATTCTGACTGGCATGAGATGGTATTTCATTGTGGTTTTGATTTACATTTCTCTAATGATCAGTGATGTTGAGCTTTTTTTCAAATGTTTGTGGCCGCATAAATGTCTTCTTCTGAGAAGTGCCTGTTCATGTCCTTTGCTCACTTTTTAATGGGGTTGTTTTGTTTAAGTTCCTTGTAGGTTCTGTATATTAGACCTTTGTCGGATAGACTGCAAAAATTTTCTGCCACCCTGTAGGTTGCCTGTTTGCTCTGATGATAGTGTTTTGTTTTGTTTGTTTGTTTGTTTCTGCTGTAGTATGGTTATGATACAACTTGTGGTTCTAAGAATGGAATGCTGGTGGGTCTGTGAGAATAGATTAGAAGCAAAGAACAGTACAAACCTAGATAATTCAGTCAGTCCTGCTGTTTACCCTAATGTGGCTGAATATCTTCCCAACATACATATTGCACCTCAGGACTAAATGACAACAACTGGACAACTAGTTCAATTGCTTCTTGAGGCCACACCTAAAATTTGATAATAAACTCATCAGCAGAGTCAAGAAAGCTGGTCTTCCTGCTCACCATTAGCAGGGTAGTTTCTCTAGCAAGCTACGTAGATGTAAGTTAATAAGGAAAGCGTAAAGCTACTTAAAACGTACCAGGTTACATGAAACTGAATGCAATTTGTGATCCCTTATGGGAAAAAAAATCAACAAGACTGGAACATGGACTATAAGTTAAAGCATTTTATCAACATTATATGAATCTAATTACTGTGCTCATGTAAAACAAGCCTTGTTCTTAGGAAATAAACAATTACATATTAAGAGGTAAAGGAGCATTATGTATGAAACCTACTCTCAAATGACAGGAAAAAATTATATAGAATGATGAAGCAAATGTGGCAAAATGTTAGTAGCTGCTGAATCTAGATAAAGAGGATATGGAGTTCTTTGTACTATTATCACAACTTTTTGTAAGTCTGAAATTATTTCAAAATTAAAAGTACACAAAATTAAAATGAACTAGCTGGGCCAGGCCTGGTGGCTCATGCCTGTAACCCCAGCACTTTGGGAAGCCAAAGCAGGCAGATCACCTGAGGTCGGGAGTTCGAGACCAGATTGACCAAAATGGACAAACCCCATCTCTACTAAAAATACAAAATTAGCCACTCTCAAGTGATCCACCTGTCTCAGTCTCCCCAAGTGCTGGGGTTATAGGCATGAGCCACCATACCCAGCTCCTAATCTGAAAATCTGAAAGTCTCCAATGAACATTTCCTTTGAGTATCATGTCCACACTCAAAAAGTTTCAAATTTTGGAGCATTTCAGATTTCCAGCTTTGGGATGCTCAAACTGTACTGAACATTTTTCTTCTTTGCTCTTGTCTCCCCATGTCCTAATGTATTGAAAATATTCTTATTTATCCTCAAGTTTCAGATCATTACCCAATAACTCTATATTCAGAGAAACAGATATATATCTGCATAATTTACACTGCTGTATAAATCCATTAGATTCTGTTCAATGATTGGATTATGCTTCTTGCTTTCACAAACAGCACAATATATAGGAAAGATATAATTTTAAAGTTAGATTTCTGTTGATAAACCAACTCTACAATTTATTGATGATGTGGCTTTGGGTAGGTTATTTAATCTCTGTGGATCTCAACTCAATTATATAAGGTTAATGCTTCTATATCATAGGGCTGCCATGAGCTTAAATGTGAATGTGTAGTAATTAGCACAAATATATACTTGATATATTAGTTCTTGTTTCTCCAAAGTACCTTTTTTTTTTTTTTGAGACAGGGTCTCACTTTGTTCCCCAGGCTGGAGTGCAGTGGTGCAATCAAAGCTTGCTGTTTCAGCCACCTGGGCCCAAATGATCCTCCCACCTCAGCTTCCCAAGGAGCCTGGACCACAGGCATGTGCCGCTACACCTAAGTTGCATTTTTTATTTTTTGTAGAGGTGGGGGTCTCCCTATGTTGTCCAGGCTGGTCTTGAACGTCCCGGCTCAAGGGATCCCCCACTTTGGCCTCTCAAAGTGCTGGGATTACAAGTGTGAGCCACATGCCTGGCCCAATTTACATTCTTTACAAAGAACACAGTCTTTGCAAAACTAAACACAATTTGTTTCTCATCATGGCACCACCTTGATCTAAGGGCTAAGAATGGAAACCATCTACCCTTACACACAGCTTATATACTAAGGTCCAAAACTACCTGCCATGATATGGTTTACTGTCTACATTAACATGAATTTATTATTTCTTTGTCTCATTGGCATAACTTTACTGTTCTAGAAGACTTCTGCCCAAATAACTTAATCATTCATTATAAGAACTTCATGATAAATCTATTAGCTTTTCACAGGATTTACTTTTATTTTTTGTTTACAGGGTCTCACTCTGTGGCCCCCCTGGAGTGCAGTGGCACAATCACAGCTCGCTGTAGCCTCAAACTCGTGGGGCCGTCCAAGTGATCCTCCAGACTCAGCCTTTCAAGCAGCTAGGACTACAGAGGTGCACCATCAGGCCTGGCTACTTTTTAAAACAAAATTTTGTTGATATGGGGTCTCCCTATGTTGTCCACGCTGGTCTCAAACTCCCGGGTTCAAGCCATCCTCCCATCTCGGCCTCCCAAAGTGCTGGGATTATAGGCAGCTGAGCCACATGCCAGGTCTATTAGTTCTTCCAATTTAGAAAACCTCAACAGTTTATGCCTTAAGGCTCCTTGCAGTCTTTGCTTTTGCTACCAATCTTAAACTGCTGTATCAGATCAGTTTCCAATCCTAATCAAGCCATCTTCCTCCAACATCCTCCTACCCTCTGCCTCTGAAAGACCAGCCTTAAGCCGTACCCATCAGTAAAATCTGACCTTGCTTTCCCAGTTTAATACACTACCAAAGCTCTAAGCAGTGTTCTTTCTTATCCCAGTAAGCAATAAATTCAGCTGTCTTAACAAAATGTCATATTGGTGATATCTGGCGAATTATCACTGGACAGGGCAGTATATCTATAAGCATAAAGACAAGGCAGAGGGATTTCCCCACAAATGTCTAGAAACACTGTAAAAATGAGCTAAGATAAATTATACACCAGGCTAATTCCGTCCACTAATACATCCATTAATCAGAAGGAAATGGGTTAGTCGAGACCACAACAGAAAGTTTCCTTCCAAGGGTGGCCAGTGAGTCCTAAAAAGTTCTTTTTGATGAATTACACGTTTATACTGCAATTTTGCCCAGCGCAGTGGCTCATGCCTGTAATCCCAGCTCTTAGGGAGGCAGAGGAGGGACGACAGTTTGAGCCCAGGAGTTTGAGGACTGCCTGGGCAATATGGCAAGACTCCGTTCTCCACAAAGAGGAAAAACAAAACAAAGCAAGTATATTGCAATTTTGTAAGCCCTTCCTCACAACAGAGGTGTTCAAATATGACCCTGAACCAAGAAAAACTGAGTCTCAGATAGCTCATATATCTTTGGGAATTACCAAAAATAATTCTAGGGTTGACTACCTAAGTGACTGCAAGAGAAATAAGCAGTTTTAAAATGAGTTCCCTCTGAAGAACAATCCACATCCATCATTAACGTCATTAAAGTGTAAAGAACACTAACTTCTATGGGGTCTCATCATGGTCTAATGACTTTCCACCCAAGTAAAGCATACTAAGCTGTGGGGTGGGAAGGAGTGAAGCACCAGGTACCTTTCAAAGTTTACTTTTCACCAAGACAAACTGATCCCAGCCGACCCCCCACAGGACTTCTGGAGCCCTACCAGCTCCAGAGAAGGGGGAGGAGGTGGTAGAAAGTAACAGAATTCTGTAGGACCCACCCTCCAGCTGACTGAGGACTGGCCCGCAGCAGTGAAAGGCCTTTGGGGTCCCTAGCTCCGCATGGACTCCCCTGCGCGCTCCGGGATCCATACCTGGCAAGCTATAGCCCTGCGAAAGCTGCACGCCATGTCCGCCTCTAGGGAAGTGCGCCGCAGTCCGCCAGTCCCGGCCTCGCCTCACCTCCTTAAACGCCCCGCCCCTCGCGCCGGAAGCCCGCCCTGGAGGGTGATGCCAGCCAATCAAGAAGCTGCGTGACACGCCACTAACCTCTGCCCTGCAGGCGCGAGGGCGCGCGGGAAATCCCGAGTGCATCTGGAATCCGCAGAACCAGTAAGACCATGGCCACGTCCTCGATGTCTAAGGTACGTGGTGGCCGACGCTCACAGTGGTTCTACCGCTGCCTCATTCCCCCTTTGAAGAAGGGATGAAGCGGAGGTTTCGTAGGCCTCCGTTCCCTGGCTGGAGGGGAGGGAGGGAGCGGCGTACTGAGCTGAGGCGTCCTTGCTCCAGATCAGTTGAGGCCAACTTTGCTTGGGGAGCGAGGACGCGGATCTGCCTTGTGGTGGGGCTAGGAGGATTTTTAAGTTCTGGTTGTTGGAGGTCGGATGTCCTGATGATGTGGCCCAGTCTTTCATTTTTTCCCTCTCACAAATACTGTTAGCCGAGCACTCCGTTAGGTACCGAGATGCAATGGTAAACAAAACAGATTCAGCTTCTGCAGTCAAGAAAGTCAGTAAACATAGATAAACTGATGATCACAAATTTTAAGTGTTAGCAAGGAAAAGAGTTCTAGACAGACAACAGAAGAGTGGGAAGAACCTAATATAGGTTGCCAGGGGTTAGCGGAGGCTTTTTGGAGAAAGTAACGCTTTGACTGAGACCTGAAAAATAAGAAGTTAGGCTAAGGATTAGGGCGAGGAGGGAAGAGAGAACAACATGTTCTTCGGCCCAGAAGATAGAAATAAAATGGCATATTAGAGGAATTTAAAAATCATAATCAGAAAGTAGACAAAGAGTGGGAGCGTCATGAAAAATGAGAATGCAAAAGTAATGCAGATGCGGGTGTGTGTGGTGGGGATATCTTACAGACCTCATCTTGGCTACCAAGATGGCAAGAAATTGCAAAACATAGTGTAGTTGGTAAGAGGATAAGCCCTAGAGCTATATTGTCCAATGTGTTAGTCACTAACCACATGTGGCTATTTAAATTTGAGTTAAAGTAAAATTAAGTAAAAATTCAGTTCCTCCGTTGCACTAGCCACATTTTAAGTGCTCAATCATCACATGTGACTGCAGCTACCATTTTAGATAGTGCAGATACATTTCTATCATTACAGAAAGTTCTGTTGGACAGCGCTGTTCCGGACCACGAAAAGTAAGACATTTAGTTCTATTATAAGTGCAGCGGGAAGCCCCTGAAGTTAAGCTGTCTGATAAAGCTGAAAAATGCAGATGAAGAAGCTACATTCTCCCTATGTTAAAACAATGGATTAATGAAGGCTATATCATGGATCTGATTTTTTATTTTGATTAAAATGGTTTATGAGAAGCAGTGCTTTTAAAGACTACATCTCAAGAAGAAAGTACAAGTCTTGGGGTTTAAGGTTACACTAGTAGAGATTTAAAAGTAGTATTTTTATTAGAATTGGTACTGGTTTTATTTTGTCCTGGTTATAATGTTCTGTAGGTTTTGAATGGTCTGTCCCTTAATCCTGTTGATTGCATAAGCACCTCTTATTTTTATGTATCTTGCAGAAAGTAAGGTTTTTCAGGAAAGCGTTTTGGTATTATAACAGAAATGTCTGTATTGGGATGAGATCTTACATGTATAAGAAGCTTTAAGAACTATTTCATGAGTTGATGGAACTGTAAGCTTTTTTTTTTTTTTCTCTTGAGACGGAGTCTCGCTCTGTTACCAGGCTGGAGTGCAGTGGCGCGATCTCGGCTCACTGCAACCTCCACCTCCCCGGTTCAAGCGATTCTCCCACCTCGGCCTCCCGAGTAGCTGGGATTACAGACACGCGCTACCACAGCCAGCTAGTTTTGTATTTTTAGTAGAGACAGGGTTTCACCATGTTGGCCAGGCAGGTCTCAAATTCCAGACCTCAAGTGATCCCCCGGCCTCAGCCTCCCAAAGTGTTGGGATTACAGGTGTGAGCCACCATGCCCGGCCCTTAAACGTATCAAAACATTTTAATGTCTCTTTCCTCATGAAATTTTCTGGCTGTTGGCCTTCCTCTATCTCAAACACCATCACTTGACCAGCAGTTCCAAATGGTTAACCATGTTACTACCACTGCCCTGTATTAAGATCCTTTCTGGTCACTCCTCATACCGTGTTCCTTTGAAGCTCCTTTCTTCTTTACTGAATTGCAGGTGGATTTGAAAAGAAGGCAATGACAGGTTTGTCATGGTACCACGTGATTTTTCTAAATATGTATGTTATTTCACAAACTTCTGCTAGTTGCAGATACAGGAATATAAGGCACAGGGCTGTGTGCGGTGGCTCATGCCTGTAATCCCAACACTTTGGGAGGCCGAGGTGGGTGGATCATCTGAGGTCAGGAGTTCGAGACCAACCTGACCAACATGGTGAAACCCCATTTCTACTAAAATACAAAATTAGCCTGGCATGTTGGTGGGCGCCTGTAATCCCAGCCTCTCAGGAGGCTGAGGCAGGATAATCGCCTGAACTCTGGAGGTAGAGGTTGTAGTGAGCCGAGATTGTGCCATTGCACTCTAGCCTGGGCAGCAGAGGGAGACTCTGTCTAAAAAAAAAAAGAGTCTAATGCACAGGTCTTACTTTGGAACATGTAATCCAAATGACTACTTTATATTTTCACAGCTGTCTTTAACACTATCCTGAGACAACTTTGCCTAGGTATTGTTCTTTTATTATGTCTTTTATTTTCCATAGAAATAGAAATCTTTAAGAAGTTGTCCATCAGGCCAGGTGCAGTGGCTCATGCCTCTAATCCCAGCACTTTGGGAGGCCGAGGTGGGTGGATCAAGAGATCAGGAGTTAAAGACCAGCCTGGCCAACATAGTGAAACCCCATCTCTAATAAAAATACAAAAAAATTAGCCAGGCGTGGTGGCAGGCATCTGTAATCCCAGCTACTCGAGAGGCTAAGGCAGGAGAATGGCTTGAACCCAGGAAGTAGAGGTTGCAGTGAGCCGAGATCGCACCATTGCACTCCAGCCTGGGCGACAGAGTGTGACTCTGTCTCAAAAAAAAAAAAAAGAAGCTATCCATCGTGCATAACTTTAGAATTGGTAGAATAGACTAGGACCAGTAACTTGGGGGCAGTCTACCACTAGTCAAATAATAGTATGAAACTAAACATAGCTGGGAAATTACCAAGACAATTACTTGACAAGCATTTATTCATTCCATATACTGATTGCCTAATATATATGTTAGCACGATTCCAAACATTGGGAAAACAGTTATAAAATACAGTTTGTGCTTGAAGGCGCTCACAGTCTACTCAGGGAGACACACCCATAAACAACTATGATATACAATTAAAGTGACTTAAAGCAATGCAAAATAAAGATGTTCAAGTACTGTGAGATCTCGGGGAAAGGAGAATTTCTGTAGTGAGAATTGTGAAAGGTTTCCAAAAGGAGATGAGTGTTGAGACAAACTTTAATGGATGAATGAGTAGGCATTTATCAGATGAAGAAAAGTATATAGAGTGAAACAGCTGCAATTATCTATTTCCTACTAAGGTTGTAGATACTTTGAGTTTAAATAAGTTTTAGGTTGGGAGAACATCACTATTTTCAACCTTTTTGATCTTCATTTTTATTTATTTATTTATTTATTTTTTTGAGACAGAGCTTCGCTCTTTGTCGCCCAGGCTGGAGTGCAGTGGCACGATCTCAGCCCACTGCAACCTCCACCTCCAGGTTCAAGCGATTCTCCTGTCTGAGCCTCCTGAGTAGCTGGGATTACAGGCTTCTGCCACCACGACTGACTAATTTTTGCATTTTTAGTAGAGACAGGATTTCACCATGTTGGCCAGGTTGGTCTCAAACTCCTGACCTCATGGTCCACATGCCTTGGCCTCCCAAAGTGTTGGGATTACAGGCATGAGCCACTGTGCCCAGCCCATTTTAGTGTATAGTATGAATTCCTTTAAGTTTATGAAAATGGAACCTTTCTGGGCTTAAATTTAATCAGCTTTTATTTTCTTTGTGTACCTCCTAGATCAGGTGTCAAAGAGCGAAATAAAAAATGGGCATCTCATGGGAGGGAGGGGAGAGAGTGGATAGTCCCCCTTGTTGTTTTAGAATTTTCCTTCTATAGGTCAGAGAGGAGTGATGTGATTTCTTAGAATCTGAAAGAAATGTGTTCTCTCCCCTGCCATCCTTTTTCAAAAAAAGTGCTTACTCATAAAATATTTGGTTAATCAGATTTCTCTGCTCCTTGCTACTTTAACTTTATGCTTTTTGTCTTTCTTTCTTTTTTAGGGCTGCTTTGTTTTTAAGCCAAACTCCAAAAAGAGAAAGATCTCTGTGCCAATAGGTAAGGTGTCTGAATATTAAATGTTTTATTCCCTACCTTCTTAAACTATTAAGAACTAACCCTAATTGAATTTAGTAATTCTCTTATCTGAGCTTGGCTTACTTGCCATGTTGATGTAGCGTTTATGTTCCAAGGCATTGGTCAAAGAGATAAGAGGACACCCCAGGGCTCTAATTGAAGAGAATCCAATTAGATCTTCCAAAGGTAAGTTGGAAGCAAATTTCCTTCAAAGGATATGCTGCCATTTTTAAAAGAGATTGTCTTTTTGATTACTTCTCTGCCATTGTTTTTTTATCTACAACTTTAGAAATGAAAGTGAGTTTCTGCTAGAGAAACATTTTGATCCTTGATGAAGTAATCAAAACAATAAAGGCTGACTGGCAACGCAGATGTCTAACAATGGAGGAAATGTTATATAGAAAATAAAATGATAATTGGTAACATAAGGAAAACCTAAGAAATAAAATGACTACAAATTTGTATATATTTTCTAATGAAAATTGTATAAAAATTATTTTTGTGTTAACATACAATATTCATAGGGAGACTTAAATATGCTTAAGTCATAGGCCAGGCATGGTGGCATCTCTCGGAAGCACAGGGGTCCCACACAGTTTTCAGTCACTCTCAACTAAAACAAATTTGTTCAATTATTGGGTTTTAATTACTCATAGACACACATACTCCTGTTATTAAGGGAGTAGATTTTTGTTACTCACTCTGACATATGCATACTCACACACTCATATACCCATGTGGGTAAGAGAGGAAAGACATTTCTTTAGTTTTGTTTATTTATTTATTTTAGAGACAGGGTCTCAGTCTGTCACCCAGGCTTCAGTTCAGTGGGCCGATCATAGCTCACTGCAGCCTTGAAAAATCCTAGGCTTAAATGATCCTCCCACCTCAGCCTCCTAAGTACCTGGGACTACAGGCGTGCACCACCATGCCTGGGTAATTATTTTTTAAAATTTTTTGTAGAGACAGGGTCTCACTTTGTTGCTCAGATTGGTCTTGAACTCCTGGGCTCAAGTGATCCTCCCGCCTCAGCCCTCAAAGTGCTGGGATTACAGGCGTGAGCCACTGTGCCCAGCCTAATTTGTTTGTTTGTTTTCATTTGGGTTTTTTTGAGACGGAGTCTAGCTCTCCGATCTCGGCGTGATCTCAGCACAATCTCAGCTCACTGCAACCTCTGCTTCCCGGGTTCAAGCGATTCTCCTGTCTTAGTCTCCCGAGTAGCTGGGACTACAGGCATGCGCCACAATGCCTGGCTAATTTTTGTATTTTTTAGTAGAGACAGGGTTTCACTGTGTTGGCCAGGCTGATCTCAAACTCCTGACCTTGTGATCTGCCCACCTCAGCCTTCCAAAGTGCTAGGATTACAGGTATGAGTCACTGAGCTTGGCGTTTGTTTTTTTTTTTTTTTTTTTTTTAAAGGCAAAAACAACACAGGTTGTCTTAAAGTCCCAGTGGTTTCCTGGGATGAAGTAGGGGGAATTAACTGCAAAGGGCAAGAGGGAACTTTCTGGAGTGATGGAAATGTTCTCTGTTGAAAGAGTGGTTATGTAAGTATGTACTTGGGTCAAACTGTTAAAATGGTTATGTTATTTTTAAATTATACCTCAATAAAATTAAGTTAATAAAAAAGATACTGTCTTCGCTTTTTTCATTTATATCCTGATACCTGTTTAGTGATCAAATTAAGAAGACTTCTTCAATCAAATCCAGTATTACTATCAGAAAGTATTGTACTGGTTCTCAGTCATAGCTTCACATTAGAATCATTTGGGGAACTTTGAAAAAGTCTTATTTTAATATAACTGTAGATGCACATATAATTACATGTAATACTCTTTCACCAGTAAGTACCCTTCGACCAGTTATCCCCAGTGGTAGTATCTTACATAACTCTAGTACAGTGTCACAATTAAGAAACTGATATTAATACAATCTACTGACCTTATTCAATTCCAATTTGTGGGACTTTGAAAAAATACAGGTTGAGAGTTCCTTATCCCAAATCTTGGGACCAGAAGTGTTTAGGTTATTGGAAGTGTTTCATGTTTTGAAATATATGCCTGTATATAATGAGATAATCTTGGGAATGAGACCCAAGTCTAAAAATAAAATTCATTCATGTTTCCTATACACCTTAAACACATAGCCTGAAGTGAATTTTACATAATATTTTAAATACTATTATACATGAAACAAAGTTTTGGCTGTGTTTTGACTGCAACCTGTCACTTGAGGTCAGATATGGAATTTTTCCACTTGTGGCATCATGTTGGTACTCAGAAAGTTTCAGGTTTGGGAGGATTTCAGATTTTTGGATTAGAGATGCTCAACCTGTGCCAATGCTCAGACCCTAATTCAGATCAATTGAATTAGAATCTCAAGAGTGGAGCTTAAGTGTTAGAATTTTTCAAAAGTTCCCCACGGGGTTATTGAGTATTTACATTGAATATTCAGCACTGTGAAAATTAATTCCAGTGGAAAAATTATGATATGGAATTAAGCATACCCATGTACTAGTTTTGAATTGAAAAAAGAAAAAGTGAACTATGCCATTGTTTGACTAAGGAAATAAATGGATAACTTGAATATATAGAATAGGATTTTTTTAAAGTAATGATACACACACACACACACACACACACACACACAGTTTTTTTAAAAATAGAGATGGGATCTTACTGTGCTGCCCAGGCTGGTCTTAAATTCCTGAGTTCAAGTGATCCTCCCACCTTGGCCTCCCAAAGTGCTGGGATTATAGGCGTGAGCCACCATGCCTGGCCACACATTTCTTTAATGTTGCAGATTGCTTAACTTACTAGAAATAGGTCAGAGAAAATTCAAGACTTGTTCCCCCATTGTCATTAGGGACACGTAACATGCAGTGACATCTAATATCACCAGCAATGTAATTATAACTAATACAGTTGTTAATATTTCTTGGGTGTTTACAGGGTGCCATACTGTTTTGTTTTGTTTTGTTTTGTTTTTTGAGATAAGACCTTACTCTGTCACCCAGGCTGGAGTTCAGTGGCACAATCATAGCCCACTGTAACCTTGAGTTCCTGGGCTCAGGGAATCCTCCTGCCTTAGCCTCAGTTAGGACTACAGGCTCATGTCATGTTGCCTGCTAATTTATTTATTTATTTTTTTTAAGGCGAGATCTCACTTTGTTGCCCAGGCTGGTCTCAAATCCTGAGCTCAAGCAGTCTACCTGCCTAGGCCTCCCAAAGCACTGGGATTACAGGCCCAGACTGTCTTAATTATTTTATATGTGTTAATTTGTTTAATCCCCTCAGCAAATTACAAGGAATGTATTATCGCCATTGAAATATATAAGGATACTTAGACATATAACTTTCCCAATGTTATAATGTTAGTAAATTATAGAGCTATGATTTGAACCCAACCTGTCTGATTCCAGAGCTCATGATTTAACCATAACTTAATACTGCCTCTCATTATATGAGGCCAAGTTTCTACTTAGAACTGTTTGTATTGAATTTAAGCTATGACTTACTAGGATTGGTTTATAGTTTTTAGTACTAGTAAACCTGATGTGTATAATTGTATGATTTGAACTTTGCTTTAGAAGTTCGTTAGGCTTTTTTTTTTTTTTTTTTTTTTTTTCATTATGTGACTCTGAGACCAACAGATAGTGTTATAATATGAAAATCTTTGAGGAATTGACCCTGATTATAAGGCAGACGGAGCAGGAATGAGGGAAACATACCCAGACTTTAGCACTTGCCTTCACTGGCTTCAGTTATTGAAACAGATTGCCTGAAGAAGTAAGAAGATGCTCTACATTTTGCCCACCATCTGTCCCCTGACTGAAGACACTTGGGCACATAGTTAAGACCAGTAACTCTCTCTCCTCAGTATTCTGTGGATGACTGCATAGCCAGCAAAACAACTGGGTAGGAACTGGAGAGAGGGAGACTGACAGCAGCACTGGCACTGTAGGAGATACTCACGCTGAAGTATATATAGCACTGTGACTAGGAGCCGAGGCAAGTAGAAACCTGGCAACAGTGAGAGCTTATATTCTTCAGTGTAGTTTTTAAATTTACCTACCTGCTCTGTAACAGACTGAGAGAAATCATGGTAACAGTTTAAAGTATCCTACTGCTGTGTTTCCCAGTTTCTAAGAGGTTTTTCATGTGTATTTTGATGTGGCATTATTCTGCACATAAAAATTGTGTCTTGATTTGCCACTTTCGTGTTACAGTATGATTTTACCTATTAATGTAAAGTGACTATTTTTGTTCTTTTTAAAGCTTCCTTGTTCTGCTTTGTCTCTTATTTATTTATTTATTTAGAGACAGGTTTTTGCTCTGTCGCCCAGGCTGGAGTGTAGTGGCGCAATTTCGGCTCACTGCAACCTCTGCCTCCCAGGTTCAGGTGATTCTCCTGTGTCAGCTGCCCAAGTAGCTGGGACTACAGGTGCACGCCACCATACCTGGCTAATTTTAGTATTTTTAGCAGAGACGGGGTTTTACCATATTGGCCAGGCTGGTCTCGAATTCCTGAGCTTGTAAACTGCCCACCTTGGCCTCCTAAAGTGCTGGAATTACAGGCATATGCCACCGTGCTGGCCTGCTTTGTCTCTTAATAATAGTGTCTTCTGGCTGGGTGGGGTGATGCGTGCCTGTAATCCCAGCACTTTGGGAGGCCAAGGCAGGTGGATCACTTGAGGTCAGGTGTTCAAGACCAGCCTGGCCAAGGTGGTGAAACCCCGTCTCTGCTAAAAATACAATAATTAGCCAGACATGGCCCCGGGCGCCTGTAGTCCCAGCTACTCTGGAGGCTGAGGCAGGAGAATCACTTGGACCTGGAAGGTGAAGGTTGCAGTAAGCTGAGATCTTACCACTGCACTCCAATCTGGGCAACAGAGGGAGACTCTGTCTCAAATAATAGTAATAATAATAATAGTGTCTCCTTGCTTTCTTTTTTTGTTGGCGTTTTAATTCTATAACCTTGTCTGCCACTTTACCATACAATGACTTAGATGTATTCTAAGGCTTTTGATAAAATTAAAAATCAATAGTTCCTGAAAATTCTGAGTTGGCCGGGCGCGGTGGCTCAAGCCTGTAATCCCAGCACTTTGGGAGGCCAAGACGGGTGGATCACGAGGTCAGGAGATCGAGACCATCCTGGCGAACACGGTGAAACCCCGTCTCTACTAAAAAGTACAAAAAAACTAGCTGGGCGAGGTGGCGGGCGCCTGTAGTCCCAGCTACTCGGGAGGCTGAGGCAGGAGAATGGCGTAAACCCGGGAGGCGGAGCTTGCAGTGAGCTGAGATCCGGCCACTGCACTCCAGCCTGGGTGACAGAGTGAGACTCTGTTTCAAAAAAAAAAAAAAAATTCTGAGTTAACCGTGATTAGGAAAGTAGTTCCTTAAAATTAAGTGAATTTCTATTCAAAACTCTCAGTTAACATTAAAATATTTGATTAAAAGAAGAGACCTATGATACAGGCGTTGGGGATTTCTTAACATATTAAAGATGTTATTTTTCCCCAAATCAATCTGAATTTTATTTTATCTAGTCAAATACCAATACAACTAGTTTTGAGAAGTGACCGGATTACTGTAAAATTAATTTGAAGAAATGGCTTAAATTTTTTTGAAAAAGAATAACAATGTTTGGGGGCAGTGGGAGGAAGACCTGAATGTATTTGATGCTAAAATGTACAACATACAAACCCATAATAATTTAAACAGTTCAGGACTGGTAGGGGACTAGGGCTGGATTCAGTAGAACAAAATAAAAAGTTCAAAAATAGTTCAAAGTATATATAAGTATTTAGACTATAAGGGCATGTCAAATCAGTGGGAGAAGAATGGATTGTACAATAAATGAGAGTTTTTCAAACGAAATGTCGTAATCCGTGTGTGAGTTATGAAATCAATTTAGTGGACTATGATTATACTTACATAAAACAGGAAAGAAAACATTTGCTATTACGTAATAAGGGTGAGTGTGGTTTTTTGTGACTTTAGTTTTTGTTCATGTGTATTGTGTTAGGTTATGATGTAAAATGTATTCCTTAATGTGGATCATAGTTTGAAAAGTTTGAAAGCCAGGCAATAAATGGTATTTTCACAAATAGCTAACCATTTGGAGAAAACATTCGAAAAGGATATAAAAATATACAGACAGAATAAATGAAAGACTGGACTAAACTATGTCAGTGGAACAAAAATATAAGAATAGTAGTAGTAAGTCATTCAGTAGAGTAGAGTTCAAAGCAAATTATGAAGCAAAGTATACGAGGTTGTAGAATAACAGCAAATAATGAAAACATTATTAAATGTATATAACTCAAAGCAAAAAATCACTTAATAAAAACTGTTAGAAATTCAAAAGCAAATGATAGAAATACAGTAGAAAGATTGAAATTTTTAATCTTAAATATACAATTAATATGATAAAAATAAAAGATTATAAATAAAATGAAATACAGAGGATATTGAATGTTATCTGTCCCCAAATATATGTTTTTGATGAATATAAAAAAAAAATTAAGGCCAGGTGCAGTGGCTCACACCAGCAGTGGTGTGAGCCAGTACTTTGGGAGGCCAAGGCGGGCAGATCACTTGAGGTCAGGAGTTTGAGACCAGCCTGGCCAACATGGTGAAACCCCATCTCTACTAAAAATACAAAATTAACTGGGCGTGGTGGCACGTGCCTGTAGTCACAGCTGCTCGGGAGGCTGAGGCAGGAGAGAATCACTCGAACCCAGGAGGCAGAGGTTGCAGTGAACCAACATCGTGCCACTGCACTCCAGCCTGGGCAACAGAGTGAGACTCCATCTTCAAAAAATGAAAAAATTCCACTTCTGTCACTTACTGTGTAACTTTGCACGTAAGATCTATAACTTATGCTATTATAGGAAAAAAGAAACTGACTTATTTCTTTCTGTTTTTAGAGGACTATTTTAACAAAGGGAAAAATGAACCTGAGGACAGTAAGCTTCGATTCGAAACTTATCAGTTGATTTGGCAGCAGATGAAATCTGAAAATGAGGTGAATACTTTTTTTTAATAACTTTTCTGTAACACCCTAAGTCTCATTTTTGTTACCTCTCATCTTCCTTTCCACCAGTTTACAAGAGTATTGATGAAATATAGGAAGTATTGGTCAAGCATAACCTGTGTGTCCTTAAAACAACAACCATAATCCAGCCTGGGCAAGTTGATGAAACCCTGTCTCTACAAAATCTGCAAAAACTAGCTGGGCATGGTAGTGTGCACTTGTAATTCCACTACTCAGGAGCCTAAGTTGGGAGGATCACTTAAGCCTGGGAGGTGGAGGTTGTAGTGAGCGGACATAGTACCACTGCACTCCAGCCTGGGCAACAGAGAGAGACCTTGTCTCAAAAACAAAAACAAAAAACCCTATTTCTTGTGAGTGAAACAGATGTTTATGATAGCTGTTAAGGCAAGGAGCTTTCAAATGGTGATGCTCTTAAATTATCCGTTCAGGTATACAACTGTGAAATCAAGCTGTTTCTAAACTCCTTCACTTTCTCATCTTTATATTCCAGCTCTGAAAAAATTTCTTCACTATAGCAAATTGGTAGCTCTAGGGCCAGCATTTCAGGCTGATAGCTTTTTTTTTTATTTTTATTTTTTTGTCAACACAGTGTCGGAGTTTTGGTTTTAATTGCCTTTGGGAAGGTTATGTACTCTCCAATTTATTACTGCCATCTACCAGTCCTTACTGATTTACACCCAGTGGCTTTGCTCATTCTTGTATTCCATGTGATCCTTCAAGGTATTTGAGTTTGTGGTTTCCAGTTTAGGTTCTCTTCATTTCTTAATCTGGATCATCATAATACCCTCCTAACTGGCATCCCTGACACCATTGGCCAAATTAGAAAAGACCCTCTTCAAGGCAAATGCAGCCTAATTCCAGGCAACCCCTCCAACCTTGTTGTCAGATTAACCCTTCTTAACCCTGATCCAATTATGTCTTTACTTCACATCCCTTCAGTGGTCTCCCCAAAGGATGAAATCCAAACCTTTGAATGTCATATATATGAGACATTGTCATATATATAAAATATATAAATATATAGCATATATATATTATATAATAGTATATATAATATATGAATATATGTAAATATATATATATTTTTTTGAAACAAGGTCTTGCTCTGTCACCCAGGCTGGAGTGCAGTGGCATGATCATAGCTTACTGTAGCCTTGACCTTCCGGGCTCAAGTGACCCTCTCACCTCAGCTTCCCAAGCAGCTGGGACCACAGACGTGCACCATTACACCCAGCTAATTTGTCTTTTTATCTGTAAAAGTGAGGTTTCACTATGTTGACCAGGCTTGAGAGGGAATTTTTAATGAGGGAACCCAAAGCACTAATTACTAGAGATTTAAGGAAAAAACATTTTTAATTAGGTTCATCTTTTGATCATTTTGCATCATTGAATCCATGACAATTTTCTTTCCAAAACCAGGAAAGACATCAGATTATTATTTCTAATAAGTTTTTGTATGTTCTTTGTAGCGTCTACAAGAGGAATTAAATAAAAACTTGTTTGACAGTCTAATTGAATTTCTGCAAAAATCTCATTCTGCATTCCAGAAGAATTCAAGAGACTTGGCTGGTCAAATAAAACTCAGAGAAATTCCAACTGCTGCTCTTGTTCTTGGTATATATGCGTATGTTTGTTCATGCATGCATCTCTGTGTATTTTGTGTGTTTTTAATTTTTTTTTTTATTGTTGAGAGTAGTGGAAGGACCTGTTTTGATGAGCCTGTTTTGTCTCTTTTATTTGTACAATTAAACCAACTATAGTTTATTTTACGTATTTTCAAAAACCAATAAAAATTCCTTATATCTTTACAGATGGTCATATGTTTGTAAATTAAAAGGAATTTATCTAGCTAATGTTCTCCTCAACTTTTGGTCAGAAGGGAAAATACATTTGTTTTACTCTTTCTTTATAGATACAAGAGTATATGAGATTTGGTAATAAAGAAACTACCAGTGTTAGTAGATTTGGTTTTCAGACTTTTTAAAATCATATCTTCAATGGAATTACTCTGTGACCTTAATTTTATTTTCCTGTGCATAGTTTTTCAATCTTAGATTTTTTCATTATATTCATATTAATTACCTAGAAGGAGGTGTTTGGATGAATTGCACATAAATTGCTTTCAAGTTGCAGGTTGTAAATTAAGTACTTAAATAGCCATCATTAATATCTCATCTTTACCAAACATTTGGATTCCAGCACAATGGAAAAAATTTCTTTGTAATGTTAGCAAATTTTCTTCATTCCCTTTGAAAACAAAGTTGAATTTATTTGGATTCCAAACATGCTCTTAATTTCTGCTTCAATTTATTCAAGATTTGTTATGCTAGTTAGCTCTGAGATAAGGAATTAATTCTCAACTTTAATGTACCCACAAATAACCTCCAGGGATCATATTAAAATGTAGATTTTGGTTAATGGGTCTGGGGTGAGGCCTGAAATTTTACATTTCTGACAGGATACCAGCTGATGCCCATATTGCTAGTCCCAGGACCACACTCATAAGACTCAAGGGAATTATTTTTATGATACTGTGGACCAGCTTTACAATGCAACATCTAAAAACTCTCCCATTTGATGAAAAACTGAGGCCCAGTGATGGCCCACTTGTACCAAGCTAATGGAAAGAATGTTTTAAAAGCATGGTCTGAGGAGAACATTTTTCTAGTTAAACACATTGTTGATTATCTTGTTTGTGATAGACAAGTTCATTGTTTTATAATATAAATATAACGAATATA
The DNA here is from genome assembly GCF_008728515.1 of Papio anubis. Lineage (NCBI taxonomy): Eukaryota > Metazoa > Chordata > Mammalia > Primates > Cercopithecidae > Papio > Papio anubis. Next base: position 82,840,422 of record NC_044981.1, read on the forward strand.
ATGTTAGTAATAAATAGCTTATAGCCAGTCAGTGAAAGACAAGATAAACCAGTGTTTTACTGAACTTCTAAATTTGTTCAGGGATGCATTATTATAATCATAGACCATAATGCATGCTAGGAATAGTTTTGATATTTTCTATTTTCAATATCCATTTAAAAAATAGTCTGCTAATATTTTTATTCTTTGGCTCCTCTAGAAAAAAAAATGGTTTATTATTGCTGGCATGGATGATTCTGAAATTTTTCTTTTTTCTTACAAGCAATGAAAATTTTGCAACTGTAACTCTTAAGCAGTTTGAAAGTGACTGCTGCTGCTATCTGCCTAAGCACCAAATGACTTTCTAGAAATCACAGATGGTTATGTTAGGGAAGATACCAGTTAACAGAATTTTTTTTCCAAAGTAGTGGGAAATTTTTCACTCAAAAATTTGATAACTGTATGCGGTGCCCTGAAACTCTGCTTTGCAGAAATGAAAACCAGGGATTCCATAAATAGCAATAGAACCCATAGTTTTACTTTTTTGAAACTTTTATAGAGATAGGGTCTCACCACGTTTGCCAGGCCCGTCTTGAACTCCTGGCTTCAAGTGATCCTCCCAGAGTGCTGGGATTATGGGCGTGAGCTACTGCACCTGGCTAGTTTTAATTTCCTTAAAGAGCTTGTTATGAATTTGACAAAGCAATGAAATTACTTCTAAGATGTTTTCAAGGGTTGGCTGGGCACGGTGGCTCACGGCTGTGATCCCAGCATGTTGGGAGGCTGAGGCGGGTGGATCACTTGAGGTCAGGAGTTTGAGACCAGCCTGGCCAACATGGTGAAACCCTGTCTCTACTAAACTACAAAAATTAGCTGGTGTGGTGGCACATACCTGTAATTCCAGCTACTTAGGAGGCTGAGGCAGGAGAATCACCTGAACTTGGGAGACGAAGAATGCCGTAAGCCGAGATTGAGCTGCTGCATTCCAGCCTGGATGACAGAGCAAGATTCTGTCTCAAAAAAAAAAAAAGTTTTCAAGTGCACCTCCCAGTAATTTGTTTGAAAGAGGAATTGTGGAAAATATCTTCCCTGACAAATATAATGCATGCCTTTGGATAGCTATTGTTAATGGATATCTCATTTATATAGTATATTTTCTTGGTTTCTGTCATTAATCATTTTTTTAAATGTTTTTACTTGTGAGTGCTTGATATGTTCAATAGCTTTTGTCATTAAATTATTATTAATAAAAATGGTGATATAATATTGATGTATTATCTCATAGGTGTGAATGTCACAGATCATGATTTAACATTCAGAAGTCTAACAGAGGCCCTTCAGAATAATGTCACACCATATGTAGTCTCATTGCAAGCTAAAGATTGTCCAGGTAAAATATAAATGCCATAATAACCTTGGTGAGATGCTACAGACTTCTTTCATCCTTTTCTCTCTTTTTCAGGCTTTCTTTATTCCTTTTTATTGGTGGAAAGAGCACAGTGCTATGTTTTGGGCAGGGTTAGGCTTAGGGCCTCTCAGAGTAATTGTGACTATTATAGAACTCTGCCTCCTTTTGCTGTCTTTATTCTTGACTCATTTCTGCCCTATCAGCTTAACTGCCGGTAGCAGTCCAGGCATTTTGCGAGATGCGTTCTTTAACCCAGTGAAACGTTTAATAAGTAGAAAGACTTAGGGCGGAAAGCTGAGAATTGGGGAATGAGGAGCTCTTGTTCATCTCAAAAGAGAGTAGACACGTGGGCTCATGTTTCAGCCATAAATCATCTTATTGTCCCGCTTTGAAAAGCCACCATGGTAAAAAATAGTCCATTGACAGAGCTAATCCTGAGCATGTGAACCCGTGAAATCATAAAGAGTGTTCACACTCCTTTTCTTTTTTTTTTTTTTTTGGAGACAGGGTCTCACTGTGTTGCCTAGGCTGTACTACAGTAGCATGATCATAGCTCAGTGCAGCCCTGAACTCCTGGCCTCAAGCAATTCTCCCACCTCAGCTTCCCTGGTACCTAGGACTACAGGTGCATGCTATTACGCTCAGCTACATTGTGGGGTTTGTTGTTGTTTATAGAGATTGGGTCTTGCTATGTTGTCCAGACTGGTCTGGAACTCCTGGGCTCAAGCAGTCCTGCCTCGGCTTCCCACAGTGCTGGGATTACATCTTGAGTCACCATGCCTGGCCATAATGTAGTAAAATTTGTTTGGATTTAGATTGATAAAAGAGATTTATGTGCTTATATTGCTTTCATATTTATAAACTGATTGAAATTAAGTAAAAGTCCTTAAGGGCATCTTTAAAAATGGCTATATGAAAGATTTATAATCAGTAAAATAATTCATATGACACTTGATTTTTCTTAGGGACCTTGAAAACTTTATTTTTCTGTGTAATTTAAATACATATTCCTAAAATTTATAGTTTGCTTGTCTACACATTTGTTTATGTAACCTTTTTATTATAGATAATATACATAAGTGTCCAGGAGTGGTGGTTCATGCCTATAATCCCAGCACTTTGGGAGGCCGAGGCAGGCAGATCATGAGGTGAGGAGTTCGAGATCAGCCTGGCCAACATGGTGAAACCCCGTCTCTACTAAAAATTACAAAAATTAGCTGGGCATGGTGGCATGTGCCTGTAATCCCAGCTAGTGGGGAGGCTTGAGGCAGGAGAATCGCTTGAACCCGGGAGGTGGAGGTTGCAGTGAACCGAGATCCCGCCACTGTACTCCAGCCTAGGCGACAGAGTGAGACTACATCTCAAAAAAAAAAAAAAAATTATAATATGCATAAGCTTTGGTCTAGTCTTAGTCTGAATTAATGCAGGTACTAATGAGCATCAATAGTTAATATTAAATGTTATATTAGCTATATTGATGGTAAGTATAAAAAAACACATTCTACCAAAAAAGAGTAATATACTGATCAAGAAGTTTCAAGAGCTTTGGTTTTATTTATAGAAGAGGCAGAGATAAGCTTTCTTACTTTTTATATTCCACAGATATGAAACATTTTTTGCAGAAGTTGGTCTCACAGTTGATGGACTGCTGTGTGGATATAAAATCCAAAGAGGAGGAAAGTGTTCAGGTCACCCAAAGAAAAACACATTATTCAATGGATTCACTTTCCAGTTGGTATATGACTGTCACACAGGTAGATATAAACTGACGATTTTCTCCCCCAAGGAAACTGACATATGATTGATGTGGCTTGGAATAATATTAGACATAGTACTGTTTTGATCTAACAAGGATATGCTTCTGCAGCACTAGGTATTAATTTAAAAGTAGCTATTTTTCTAATGCTACTTAAATTTTAAAATCTTTTTTACTAGTATGTAGCCTAATTCCTGGTAAGTGTTTAGGTTTTTACAAGGACATATTTGTGGGAGAATGTCCTCTAATGACAAAAACAGAGCATCAGGAATTGCCTCTGTTGCAGGTTCCATCTCTGTGACAATAACTATAACTTTAATATATTATCTCTTGGGTTCCTCAGTGTTTGCTTTATCCGATAGAACCATGCTGCTAGTATCCACTGTCAACTTAGTTCAATGAAGAGTAATCATGGATTTTCTAAAATCTAATTTGTTTTATGTTTAGAGTTCTTAGGGAATCAGCGCTCTTTAAGTAAAGTATGTTCAACAAACAGATAAATAAAAAGAAGTTCTATTCTACCATGACAGTCTGGTGAAAAAGAATAACCTAGGTTAACACTAGGTAACTGTGTCCTAAAACCATAGTCTTAGGTTATGGTGCTATGTGCCCAGACAGTATAGGAAAAAAAAATACTGTGGTTACATTTTCCAATCAACATTTTTGCTGAAATCATCATAAGTGAAGTTTAATTTTGCCTTATATAGGGACTCAACTATGTCTAATACTTAACCAGAATACCTTATTTGCTCCACAATTTTAGACTTTCCAGAAATCAAATGCTACTTTCAGTTTGTGTCAGATATCTTTTTAAAAATTGAGATTGGACCGGATGATACCTAGTATCCATTTCAGGCTTGAAATTTCACGGTGGCAAAGTAGCAAGTACTACTATTCATTATGTTTTTTCATTAAAAATACTAGTTCTCACTGTAAAGCAAAGCAGAATATAACTTTCTACCAATCGAAAAATCAATTTTGTAGAAAATTTTCTCTTCTTCCATGTTTTTTTCTGTCATTTCCTTAGCAGAAAATATAAATATTTCATATGAATTATAGAGTTTTACTGAACCTTTCTTCTTCTTGGTTATTATTCCCATGTCAGACACAGAAAGATTCTAGTAACCTGAGTTTCTATTTATCATGTGGTAGGAAAAAAAACAGTGTTACTGTGAAATTTAAAGAGAGATATGTCAACATGTGGCATTATAACATTGTTTGGGTGGTAAGGCTTACCTTTAACTCTTTCTTTCTGCAATGGTTTAAAAGAAGACAGACCCAAAAATGCCAAGCAAAAAGAGGACCACTTCTAGTCAATGGCTGTCTCCTCCTGTTGTGGTTATCTTGAAGGATATGGAAAGCTTTGCTACAAAAGTACTACAAGACTTCATAATCATCAGCAGGTAGATGGTATATCGCCTGGCTTTTATGAAAAATTCCCTTTTTAAGAAAATATTACTTTTAACTTGAAAAGTATAATCTTCATTTTAATACCAACTAGATAAAAATCAAAGTATTCAAATTCTTTATAATTGAATATTCAAAGACCTCCTATCAGATTTTCCATTTGCTTTTTGAGCCAAGAATGAGAATCAAAGGCACATTTAGCCAGTTTTAAATTGACATGGTAAGACAGTGTTAAATATGGTTTATCTCACCAAGATTGACTGTCTCTTACTCACCCATTAAGTAGGTAAACTAGTCCAGTTGAGGTTTTTGTTTTTGTTTTTTTCTATTTTTTTGAGATGGAGTTTTGCTCTGTCACCCAGGCTGGAGTGCAGTGGTACGATCTCGGCTCACTGCAGCCTCCGCCTCCTGGGTTCAAGTGATTCTCCTGCCTCAGCCTTCTGAGTAGCTGGGATTACAGGTACCCACCACCACACCTGGCTAATTTTTGTATTTTTAATAGAAACAGACTTTCACCATGTTGGCGAGGCTGGTCTCGTACTCCTGACCTCAGGTGATCTGTCTGCCTCAGCCTCCCAAAGTGCTGGGATTACAGGAGTGAGCCACCGTGCCTGGCCAAGTTGCGATGTTTATTAGGTCTTATTTTCTGATACCCATCCATCCTTAGATGCTGTGAGTTACATACAGTTTTACTAAGCAAAAGTGTCTTCTAAATAACATGATCTTACATTTATGTAATATTTCTAGTGAGAAACTATTTTCATGATTGCATTGCATCTTCAAAACAATCATGTGAGACTCAGAATTGAAATTGAACCCTAATTTTAAAATCCAGTGACATGCATTTTCTGTGGTATATTTTTTAGGGTGGAATTTATTTTGGCCTCTTCTATATGTCAACTTGCTTTAATAGTTATAGCTACATTTGACTAAAGCTATATATTTTGTTGAATAATTTACTAGTATACTTTATTTTATTTTTATTTTATTTTGGAGACGGAGTCTCACTCTATCCCCCAGGCTGGAGTGCAGTGGCGGGTTCTCGACTCCCTGCCACCTCTGCCTCCCGGGTTCAAGCAATTCTCATGCTTCAGCCTCCTGAGTAGCTGGGATTACAGGTGCCCGCTGCCATGCCTAGCTAATTTTTGTATTTTTAGTAGAGACAGCGTTTCACTGTGTTAGCCAGGCTGGTCTCAAACTCCTGACCTCAGGTGATCCACCTTCTTTGGCCTCCCAAAGTGCTAGGATTACAGACATGAGCCACCACACGCGGCTAATTTACTAATGTACTTTAAATTCCTACTTTGATAGGATCTTTTTTCCCTCATTGATTCTAAGAGTTCTAGATCCTAGGAGTTTCCTTTTTTTTTTTTTTTTTTTTTTTGAGATGGTCTGGCTCTGTCACCCAGGCTAGAGTGCAGTGACATGATGTCAGCTCAGTGCAACCTCCACCTCCTGGACTCATACAGTCCTCCCTTCTTAGCTCCCCAAGTAGCTAGGACTACAGGCACATGCCGCCATGCCCGGCTAATTTTTGTATTTTTTGTAGAGATGGGGTTTTGCCGTGTTGCCCAGGCTGGTCTCAAACTCCTGGCCTCAAGAGATCTGCCTGCCTCAGTCTCCCAAAATGCTGGGATTACAGGCATGAACCATCGCACCCAGCCCAGATCCTAGGACTTTTCTTAATGCTAACACTGAACTGCTTAGCATGCTGGGAAAGTACACAGTACAAAATAGTGACAGAAAAGCTCTGCTTTTTTGGAGCTTAGACTTAATGACTACCTTAGCCATCAAAAGTGAGGAAGACTATAGATAGAGCTCAGACTTTGAATGAGAGATTAAATTGAATGGTATCTAACACCTCTTCTAACACTTAAGATTGTATAATCTTCAGCCCAGGCACCGTGGCTCACGCCTGTAATCCCAGTGCTTTGGGAGGCAGAAGTGGGTGGATCACATGAGGTCAGGAGTTTGAGACCAGCCTGACCAATATGGTGAAACCCCATCTCCACTAAAATTAAAAAATTAGCCAGGCATGGTGGCGCGCGCCTGTAGTCCCAGCTACTCGAGTGGCTGAGGCCGGAGAATTGCTTGAACCCAGGAGGCGGAGGTTGTAGTGAGCCGAGATTGCACCACTGCACTCCAGTCTGGGTGACAGAGTGGGACTCCATCTCAAAAAAAAAAAAAGAAAAAAGATTGTATAATCTTCGGGAAAACTTTCTGGACCACTCTGTTCTTATTTATAAAATGAGAGGATTTATTAAGAGATTGAATTCAGAGCTAGACTGTCTGGAAAGTAATTATTTTTCTGTTTAAAAGAAGAAAGTGAAAGACTTAGAAAATTTTAGTGTTTGCAGTGATAATCCTTAATAGTGTCTTATAAAGTAAGCATTAAAATAAAGTTTGTCTTATCTTGAAATATGATGTATTGAAATACATTTGCTAAATAAATTTCACTTTTGTGTCTTTCTTTCAAAACTAGTCATCATCTCCATGAATTTCCACTAATACTCATTTTTGGAATTGCCACATCTCCTATTATCATCCACCGATTGCTTCCTCATGCAGTATCATCTCTATTGTGCATAGAACTGTTCCAATCTTTGTCTTGTAAGGAGCACCTGACTACGGTACTCGATAAGGTAAAAAGAATAAGTTTTACCAGTGAAATAGGATGAAAAGAAAACTGCCAATAATAGCTTGTTAAGATAATTCTTAATGATAAGCCCCTACAACTCTGAGTACTATATTGAACATATTCTTTCACATACTTTAATATTTTTACTTAATAATTTTTGTAGTGTTTTATAGTTTTACAGTGATTTTGTATATTACCTCTTTTGTACTTATCTCTTTTTATCTTTACTCAGTAAAAAATTATAGGTTTATAATGTAAATTTTTACAGAATTTGTAGACTTCCTAGTAACAATATATTTTGACTCTTACATTTTAGTTTTTCTAATTTTTATTTTTTTGAGAAGGCACCTAGCTCTGTCACCCAGGCTGGAGTGTGGTGGTGCGAGCTTGGCTCACTGCAACCTCCGCCTCCCAGGTTCAAGTGATTCTCCTGCCTCAGCATCCTGAGCAGCTGGGACTACATGTGGTGCGCCACCACGCCTGGCTAATTTGTATTTTTAGTAGACACAGGGTACCATATTGGCCAGGCTGGTCTGGAACTCCTGACCTCAAGTGATCTACCCACCTTGGCCTCCCAAAGTGCTGGGATTACAGGCATGAGCCACCACACCCAGCCTGACTCTTACATTTTGTATAAAATGATTTGAAATTTTTAATGGACTGTTTCCTAACTGATTTGTCATGCTGCTCATGACAACAAATAAATACTAACATTTTCCTAGACCTTAGCAACTAAAGTTAATTAACTGTGTTTCTACATAAATGCAAGTATGATTCTTTAATATTGACTGTATTAGTCTGTTCTCACGCTGCTGATAAAGATACACCCGAGACTGGGCAATTTACAAAAGAAAGAGGTTTAATGGACTCATAGTTCCACTTGGCTGGGGAGACCTCACAATCATGGTGGAAGGCAAGGAGGAGCAAGTCACATCGTACATGGATGGCAGCAGGCAAAGAGAGAGAGCTTGTGCAGGGGAACTCTTCTTTATAAAACCATCAGATTTTGTAAGACTTATTCACTGTCATGAGAATGGCATGGAAAGGACTTTTCCCCATGATTCAGTTACCTCCCACCAGGTCCCTCCCACAGCACTTGGGAATTCAAGATGAGATTTGGTTGTGGACACAGCCAAACCATATCATTGACCTTCCCCAAATTTCTTCTGGACTCACCTACTTTAAGATGTGCTTTATGCTGCTTATTTAAGGTAAACTAATAACAGCCTGCCCACTAGCCACTTATACATGGATTTTGTTTTTTTGTTTTTTTCCATAAAGGTGATCTATAGACACTTTAAGGAGAATTTTTTTCAAACTACAATTTTTAAATTTGCTTCGCTAGGCTGGAAAGGGTGGCAAGCACCTATAATCCCTGCTACTTGGTAGGCTGAGGTGCGAGGATCACTTGAGCCTAGAAGTTCAAGGTTACAGTGAGCTATGATGCCACCACTGCACTCCAGCCTGGGCAAAAGAGCAAGACCTTTCCTCTACAAAAAAAAAAAAAAAAAAAAACAAAACTTGGTTATAGTCAAATTCAATTGGCCTTTTACAACTATGCTTCTGTTTAAGAAGCCTTCTGTGGCTTTTCATTTTCAGATGTAAAACATCACTATAGACTATTGAAAATTAGCCGAATAATACAAATTCAGCTATTCTATACTTTTGTAATAGACATTTGTGTTAATTTTGTGTTTCTCATTCAACAATACATAATACGTTACTCCTTAATTTGAATCGGTAGGATTGAAAAAAATCTCATCTGGTAATAAGAATTGCCAAAGCCTGCAGCTTCTTCAGTAGTTTCTGGTGGGGAAAAAAAAAAGGATCATATACTTAATAGGTGGCATTTTTTAAATTAGGAATTTGATGGAAGATGGTATAGATATTTGGTTCTGAAGATATAGTATAAGTAGCTTCTTTTTGTTACTGTTGTATAAATTAACTTAAAATTTTTGTTGACATTTGAGCTTAAAAAAACCAGCTACTATCACATCTTTCGTAGTTAACTGTGTCATAGTATCATTCTTTGCCTCATTATTAATACTTAATATTTATGAAGAGTGAAGACTAACAAGGAGTGTGTCTCCCTCCCTTTTAATCTCTTTCAGCTACTTCTTACAACTCGGTTTCCCTTTAAAATAAATGAAAAAGTATTACAGGTTCTCACCAACATCTTTTTGTATCATGATTTCTCAATTCAAAACTTTATAAAAGGACTTCAGGTAAGAACACAGTAATGGGTTTGAAAATTCTCAAACTGATTCTAAATAATTTGCACAGTATTATAGGCTGTCTAGTGTGATACACATTTTAAATGGCAAAGTCTAAAGTAAGTAAATTCCAGTTATTTTATTCTAGGTTCTACCATTCCTTTGTTAGCTTGAAGCAAAATGTAGAGAATACATTCATTAGGATATCAATAATGGGAAAAGACTTCTATTCCAGCAATTCTTAACCATTTTGGGGGTAGGGACAAGGGGATTTTTCTGGTTTGTTTCTGAGACTCTCATGAAAGCTTATGGACTTTTTCTACCAAGGAAATGCTATATATAAGGGGTCAGCAAACTTCTGTAAAGGGCCAGATATTAAACATTTTTAGCTTTTTTTTTTTTTTTTTCCTGAGATGGAGTCTCACTTAGTTGCCCAGGCGGGAATGCAGTGGCATGATCTTAGCTCACTGCAACCTTTGCCTCCCAGGTTCCAGCACTTCTGCCTCAGCCTCCCATGTAGCTGGGATTACAGGTGCGTGCCACCACGCCTGGCTAATTTTTGTATTTTTAATAAAAATGGGGCTTCACCATGTTGGCCAGACTGGTCTCGAACTCCTGACCTCAGGTGATCCACCCACTTCAGCTCCCAGAGTGCTGGGATTACAGGCACGAGCCACCATGCCCAGCCCATTTTTAGCTTTGCATGCTACATGTAGTCACTGCTATTGCTGCTTCTGTTTCTTCTTCTTTAATAATCCTTTAAAGATATAAAAAACATTTTTAGTTCCTGGACCATGCATGTGTGTGTGTGTGTGTGTGTCTCTGTAATTTGTATTCTGATACACTGGGAATGCATTTTCACTAGTTTCATGAATTGCCCGAAGCTGATTCAGGAATTTAGCTTCATGATATATGCTGTAACCTAAACAGATCCCCATTCTCCAGTTGTTTAAAAGTTAGTATTATTTCCTTTTCTTGGCAGCTACATAAGTATAGTCATTGTGAACACATGCCAGTTGTCTAGTGCATTAAAACCTATATATTATGCCAGGCACAGTGGCTCATGCCTGTAATCCCAGCATTTTAAGAAGTCAAGGTGGGAGGATCACTTGAGCTTAGGAGTTTGAGACCAGCCTGAACAACATAATGCAGCCTCATCTCTACTAAAAATTTAAAAATAAGCCAGGCGTGGTGGCTTATTTACAGAGTCCCAGGTCCTTGGGAGGGTGAGGTGGGAGAATCACATGAGCCTGGGAAGTCAAGGCTGCAGTGAGCCGTAATTGTGCCACTGCACTCTAGCCTGGGCGACAGAGCAAGAGACCTGTCTCTATAAAAAAAAATTCTGATTTTAAAAACCTATATATATTAGTAACCTTTGGTGCAAAAGTTCAATTTGATAATACTTCATCTTTGTGTAGTGCCTTGAAGATGATAAATTATCATGTTTTCTTGCTTCAAAAAAAGATTGCAGTGTTTTCTTTGGCTAATATGTATCTTTTCCTCCCAACTTTGACTTTTTAAAGCATATTTTAATGGAATAAAGCATTATTTACCTTAGCAATGTGTAGAATTAAATGATATTAAGATAAAACTTCCTAATTATTTCTTTCATTTCATTTCATTCATTTACTCATAAATATTGTCAACCAAGCACTATGCTGAACCCTGAAGATACAGATCAAAAAAGAAATCTCTGCCTTAAAATTGTTCTTTGTTTAATCATGGAGGCAAAAGAGTAAACCCACAAGTCTGAGTAGTCAATGCTATGAAAGAAACATGCCTTGGGGTTCCATAGGAGAACAGAAGTGTATTCCTAAGAAATAGGAGCTAGCCAGGTCAGAATTTCAGGCAAAAGCAACAGTAGAGGAAGAGAGATCTGTTAGAATGCTATTGCAGTAATCTAGACGGGACATGACAAGGACTTAAATAAACTAAGGTAATGGTAGTGGAACTAGAAAGGAGGAAACAAATTTGAGGATGAGATCGAATCAAAAAACCTGGTGACTAAGTAGGTGATAGGATGTTTTTTTGTTTTGTTTTTTCTTACTTGACTTGAAGCTGAAAGGATGTTTAAGAGAGGAACAAGATGACACATACTCTAGCTTGGCAGATTGAGGTTAGTACTGTTTATTAACTGTACATGTTAATACATAGCAAAGAGCAAGGTTGTTGTGAGAAAAGGATGAGTTTCTTTTTGTATATGGTTAATTTAGGGGTGTGTTAGATATAAAGATTTTGTGCTCTAGGAGAAAGGTTTGGACTGGAAATAGATATTTAGGACTTATCCTTAAAAGGTGGCAGTTAAAGTCATGTTATGAGGATGAAATGTCACCTAGAGGGAGTAAGGAAAGACAAACCGACATGTAAAAGTGAGCAGTAGAAAAGGAGACTAAAAACAAGGAGAACCAATAGAAAGTAGAGTACCACTGAAGCCAAGGGAAAAAGAGATTCAGGAAATAGAAACTGTACTCTAAATACCTTGAGACAGAAAGTAAAGGACTTTAACCAAGTTATTAATCTCTCTGGGTCTCAGTTTTCTCATTTGTAAAATAAGGCAATCAGGTTAGATGATTTTATGGTTTCCTGATAATTTATTAAGCACCTCCTTTATGCGTGACACTTTACTAAACTATTTACATGTTTTTTTTGTTTTTGTTTCTTTCTGAGGTGGAGTTTCTCTCTGTCACCCAGGCTGGAGTGCAGTGGCATAATCTGAGCTCACTGCAACCTCTGCCTCCTGATTTCAAGTGATTCTCCTGCCTCAGCCTCCTACGTAGCTGAGATTACTTACAGGTGTGCATCACCATGCCCGGCTAATTTTGTATTTTTGGTAGAGATGGAGTTTCACCATGTTGGCCAGGCTGATCTTGAACTCCTGATCTCTGGTGATCCACCCACCTTGGCCTCCCAAAGTGCTGATATTGTAGGCGTGAGCCACCTTGCCTGGCCTACGTGGTTTTATTCACGTGTATTATCCTCAATTTTGCACATGAAGAAATTAAGATTTAAGTTAAGTAGCTTGGCCAAGGTCACACCACTGACAAGTGACAGCATCTTTAGACCTCATTTTCCCAGTTTTCCTAGTCCTCAGTGGAAAATATTGGTAAGTCCTGATTTCTACTTGAGACAGAGTCTCACTCTCTTGCCCAGGCTGGTCTCAAACTCCTGAGCTCAAGCAATCTTCCCATCTTAGTTTCCTGAGTAACTAGGACTATGTAATTCCTGATTTCCGTAGGACGTACAGCATTCTGTACATACTGTCAATCTGTGTGTTTTAGCTTTCCCTTCATTAGGTGGATATATTAACCAACTTGTTGATTGACCCAGATATTGAAAACACACTTGAACAAAATAGTTAAGTGATAATGGGTTCGTATCCTGTTTGTATCTCTACTGTAACTTCTGTGGCTTCCTCCTATTCCTCTTCCGCAGCAAGCCTCTTAGCCTGTTTAGTTTTTATTTTTCTCATGTCTAAGAAGTAGTGTTAACATTGGGATAAACATTATCAGTTTGACTTAATTAGAAAAGATAAGAACAAAATTATGTTAATATGTGCAAAAGTAATTTAGCACCTGGCATAAACAGTTGCTTTCTATTTTGTACTTGTTTCTAAGTTAGGCAGGCCCTTTGCCTTACAGCCTTAGAGAATGGACTATTTTGGAAGATTTCCTCTAGCCTTGGGTATCTTGTCGTCAGTATTATAAACTCAAAAATTCATTATCAGTTCCTTCAGGAAGGATCAAGCCCAAGATTATTGATTCATCCCAAACAAATACCTTAAGATGGATATGTAACCTAACATGCTAATTTATTAATTTGTGATGAGGAGCAACCAGTATCAAGGTACCCGAAAATACCAAACTGGTCAAGCAAAGTTTGCTTAGAATCAATATAATGAACATTTGCATAGTCTTGTGAGTTATACCAGTTTCTAGGTGTAAAACTCAAGACTATCCAAATGTATACAAGAGTATCCAAATGTTCATTATGTTGATTCTAAGCAAACTGAACGTTAGAATCTGGAAAATTGTCTTCCCTTCTACCATAGAGCCCACAGCATTCTATTATTAGAATACTTATATCTACCAGATAGTACACCATGTTTTCCTCCATGGGAAAAAAATGAATTTGAAAAGGTAAATTTTCATTATTCACTTTAATCCATAGGCATAACTCCTACCATTGTAGCTTTTTTTTTTTTTTTTTGTAACAGACCAGTTTTTACACTGATTTTAGATTGGCATTTTCTTATGAGTATCGGGGTATCTATTAGACCCTTAAGTTAAACCTCAGTTTGGTCCACACCACATTTATAATTATTATGTGTTGCTTTTGCAGATAGTTAATCTATCCATTTATATTAGTTTACCTTAGTTTGTATTTCAAAGATTACCATTTTCTGATCTTCTTCCCAAAATTGGAACCTTAAAATATGAGAGTTATATAGCCATTTTTATGTTGTTTGCAGTATTATTGTGACATTATTAAATATATTAGTGCCATAAATACTTCGGCTCTTTAAAAAAAAAAATCCTTAAAATTGAGCAGACATAGCACAATAGATTTAGTGCCAAAATATAATAAATGTTTAATCTTCACGTGTCTTTCAGCTTTCTCTATTAGAGCATTTCTATTCCCAGCCCTTAAGTGTCCTGTGCTGTAATCTTCCAGAAGCCAAAAGAAGAATAAATTTTTTATCAAATAATCAATGTGAAAACATCCGACGTCTTCCATCTTTTAGGAGGTAAAAAGAGAAGTACATATTTAACACATATTATACTAGAATTTGGGACTAAATAAGAGATCTCAGATCCAGTTTTTTCTGAAGTTGGGGGAGGAATAGTAACCTATTCTGTTTTTAAGTGCGGGATATCCTTGTTGGATTTGAAAATTTGGCAAAAAGAAAAGTATTTTTACAAAGGGACATAATTTGCAAGTTCTCCAGAGTTACTTTTTAGAAATAACGTTTCCTATTCCTGGGATTTATGGCCTTTTTAAATGTTTATAGACTATGAAGTCCAGCTGATTTAAGGAGTTTAAAATTACCATTAAACCATAAATGTCATACTGAATTTATTTTTGTGAAGAAATGAAAAAAATGTGGCTGCCAATCTTGGTAGTTCTTATCCCCAATATGCTATTTAAATATGTTGAATCTTTAATTTTCTCTTTTTGTGTATGGAATGGTAAAAATTCTAGGTATGTGGAAAAACAAACTTCAGAAAAGCAAGTTGCGCTCTTGACCAATGAGAGATGTTTGAAGGTAGGAACGTGAATGTGTTTCAGTTTCATTCTCTTTTTCCTTTCATAAAGAATATGCACGTAACATTTATTGAGTTAATAAAACATATTTGTGCATCTTAATATTTATACATTGAAGTACTGGGTCTTGATAGTCAATTAGGAATGTGAGTTTTAAAGATGACATGAAACCTTAGCTCTAAAAGATGAGGCTTTTTTTAATCAAGAAAAAATATTAACTGAAACACCAAGTTTCTCTTGTGGCCTATTTTGAAAGCACCTTTAGATCTATAGAGATCTGCTATGTGAATCTTTTTCCACCTAACAGTTTTGGAATCTGCCAGCAATTTCATTTTAATGTTCTTTTTAAAGGCTGTGATAAATAAAAGCGTTTAGAAGCCAGACAGCTTAGGCGTCTACTGCTAAATGGGTATTGATTTGATTTGAAGAAATATTATATATTGATATTATAACGCTAGGAAAGAAGTAATGAGCTTAGAAAATTATCAGTTAGCTGTACAACATAGGGAATATCAAAAGGAGGGCTTTTTTTCTTTGTTGAATAAATAATACTTGGATATATACATAATTCAAAAGGTAAAGATAATATACAGTGAAAGGCTTCCTTTCACTTCTTGTCTTTCTTTTTTTTTTTTTGAGACGGAGTCTCACTGTGTCTCCCAGGCTGGAGTGCAGTGGCGCGATCTCGGCTCACTGCAAGCTCCGCCCCCCGGGTTCACGCCATTCTCCCGCCTCAGCCTCCCAAGTAGCTGGGACTACAGGCACCCGCTACCGCGCCCGGCTAGTTTTTTGTATTTTTAGTAGAGACGGGGTTTCACCATGTTAGCCAGGATAGTCTCGATCTCCTGACCTTGTGATCCACCCGCCTCGGCCTCCCAAAGTGCTGGGATTACAGGCTTGAGCCACCGCGCCCGGCCCACTTCTTGTCTTTCAACTACCCATGTCCCTTCCCTGGATACAGCCAGTGTTACTGGTTTCTTATGTTTCATTCTAGATGTAGTCTCCATACATACAAGTAATTATGTTTTGGCAGTTGGCTGCTTCTTACAATATTCTGCACCTTGTTTTATTTTGTACTTAATTTTGGAAATCATTCCATATTAGTACTGAAGAGTGGCATAGTAGTCTATTGAATTAATGTACCTTTTTAAAGAACATGTCTCTTATCGATGAGCATTTAGAAACACATAATGTCACATTTATTTTCATACTCCTCATGACTTTTTTAGGAAAAAGTTGTTAGAATATTGTAATGATAGTAAGATGAGATTGAAGGTAAGCCGTAGTGCTAAAGATGAGTTTTGGTAATACATATGATTTTCAGATTTTGAACAAGAGAATGTTAGATCTTATACATGTACAATTATATGTCAATTTAAAAAATTTTAAATGTGTTTTAAAAAATGTTAGATTCTATAGGGCATGTGTTTACCTCCATTGGTAATTTATGCCCATTATAAATGCTCAAAAAATAATCAGAATGGCTTTTATTAAACCTTTTATTAAACATTATTTCTAATGTTGAATCCACACTGGGCCGTAATATAAAATCACTTCTAGATTGGGCTCAATAATCATTTTAGTAATCTCTGTAATGCCTTCAGAGCAGTATAGGAGGTTCTCAGACCCCCATGCAGGTTGTTTTGCTGGGAGGAAGTTTAAGAACTAGTGAGAAAGAATGTGTGCCTGTTTATTGAGTCTTTGAAGATTGGCTAGATTAGCTCTCTGCTGAGTCAGCTAGTTGCCAAGTCCATTTCCTGCTAGAACTTTCTGTCAGAGTGTATTTCAGAAGCCAGGAATAGATTTTTTAAGAGTACCTTTAACCATTGAGATGACAGAGGGAGAGAATGTCTAGGCTAGTGTATTACAGAAATTGCCTGACATTGGTCAGGCACGGTGGCTCATGCCTGTCATCCCAGCACTCGATGAGGCCTGGGTGGGTGGATCACTTGAGGTGAGGAGTTCAAGACCAGTCTGGCCAATATAGTGAAACCCCATCTCTACTAAAATACAAAAATTAGCTGGGTGTGGTGACGTGTGCCTGTAGTCACAGCTACTCAGGAGGCTGAGGCAGGAGAATCGCTTGAACCTGGGAGGCGGAGGCTGTGGTGAACCGAGATTGCACCACTGCACTCCAGCCTGGGTGACAGAGCAAGACTCTGTCTTTTAAAAAAAAAAAAAAAAAAAAAAAAAGAGCCTGACATTTATGTCTGCTTTTCAGTGACTTTTTGCATATTTTCTTAGCATTTATTTATGCTATCCTTGTTCTTGTTGCACTGTCAGACTGTCAGTTTTGCTTGTTGTGATCTTTGGTGTATTCATTTTCAAATTACATACTTTGTCATTTAAGGGCATGTTTTCTTGAGACTTATACAGTGAGAAATATGAAGAAGCACAGAGATTTGTACCCTTACCCTGAAAAAGTTACCCACAGGCTACCTGCTGAAATCAAAAGACAGAAAATGTCTAAGAAAAAAATGAATATTTTAGGCTGGGCACGGTGGCTCACTCCTGTAATCCCAGCATTTTGGGAATCTGAGATGGAAAGATCACTTGAAGTCAGGAGTTCAAGACCAGCCTGGCCACTATGGTGAAACCCCGTCTCTTCTAAAAATACAAAAATTAGCTGGGCATAGTGGTACACACCTGTAATCTGAGCTACTCCAGAGGCTGAGGCAGGAGAATCACTTGAACCTGGGAGGTGGAGTTTACAGTGAGCTGAGATCATACCCTAGCCTGGGCAACAGAGCAAGACTGTTTAAAAAAAATAATAATAATTTGTCTATTGATTTTTTAGTTGAGAGAAAAAGTATCTTTGAATATTCTCATAATAATGCTTCTCTTTTTATAGTTTCATAAAAATACATGACAGTCAATAATGTGGTACTACAAAATATAAGAAATTTTATATTTGAACTGCAGTTACTCATTAGCTATCTATATTTAAGAAAATCACTTACCTTATTTAAGCCTCAATTTTCTTTCTTTTTTTTCTTATTATACTTTAAGTTCTAGGGTACATATGCACAACGTGCAGGTTTGTTACATAGGTATACGTGTGCCATGTTGGTTTGCTGTACCAATCAGCTCATCATTACATTAGATATTTCTCCTAATGCTATCCTTCCCCCAACACCCACCAAAAGGCCCTGGTGTGTGATGTTCCCTGCCCTGTGTTCATGTGTTCTCATTGTTCAATTCCCACCTGTGAGTGAGAACATGCGGTATGTGGTTTTCTGTCCTTGTGATAGTTTGCTGAGAATGATGGTTTCCAGCTTCATCCAAGGGACATGAACTCATCCTTTTTTATGGCTGCATAGTATTCCGTGGTGTATATGTGCCACGTTTTCTTAATCCAGTCTATCATTGATGGACATTTGGGTTGGTTCCAAGTCTTTGCTGTTGTGAATAGTGCTGCAATAAACATACGTGTGCGTGTCTTTATAGTAGTATGATTTATAATCCTTTGGGTATATAACGAGTAATGGGATTGCTAGGTCAAATGGTATTTCTAGTTCTAGATCCTTGAGGAATCGCCACACTGTCTTCCACAATGTTTGAATTTACACTCCTACCAACAGTGTAAAAGCTTTCCTATTTCTCCACATCCTCTCCAGCATCTGTTGTTTCCTGACTTTTTAATGATCGCCATTCTGACTGGTGTGAGATGGTATCTCATTGTGGTTTTGATTTGCATTCTCTGATGACCACTGATGATAAGCATTTTTTCATATGTCTGTTGGCTGCATAGATGTCTACTTTAGAGAAGCGTCTGTTCATATCCTTTGCCCACTTTTTGATGGGGTTGTTTTTTTCTTGTAAATTTGTTTAAGTTCTTTGTAGATTCTGGATATTAGCCCTTTGTCAGATGGGTAGCTTGCAAACATTTTCTCCCATTCTGTAGGTTGCCTGCTTACTCTGATGACAGTTTATTTTGCTGTGCAGAAGTTCTTTAGTTTAATTAGATCCCATTTGTCAATTTTGGCTTTTGTTGCCATTGCTTTTGGTGTTTTAGTCATGAAGTGTTTGCCCAGGCCTATGTCTTAGTATCGCCTAGGTTTTCTTCTCGGGTTTTTATGGTTTTAGGTCTTACATTTAAGTCTTTAATCCATCTTGAATTAATTTTTGTATAAGGTTAAGGAAGGGATCCAGTTTCAGCTTTCTACATATGGCTACCCAGTTTTCCCAGCACCATTTTTTTTTTTTTTTTTTTTTGAGACGGAGTCTCGCTGTGTCTCCCAGGCTGGAGTGCAGTGGCGCGATCTCGGCTCACTGCAAGCTCCGCCCCCTGGGTTCACGCCATTCTCCCGCCTCAGCCTCCCAAGTAGCTGGGACTACAGGCGCCCGCCACCGCGCCCGGCTAGTTTTTTTTTTGTATTTTTAGTAGAGACGGGGTTTCACCGTGTTAGCCAGGATAGTCTCGATCTCCTGACCTCGTGATCCACCCACCATTTATTAAATAGGGAATCCTTTCTCCATTGCTTGTTTTTGTCAGGTTTGTCAAAGATCAGATGGTTGTAGATGTGTGGTGTTATTTCTGAGGCCTCTGTTCTGTTCCATTGGTCTATATATCTGTTTTGGTACCAGTACCATGCTGTTTTGGTTACTGTAGCCTTGTAGTATAGTTTGAAGTCAGGTAGCGTGATGCCTCCAGCTTTGTTCTTTTTGCATAGGATTGTCTTGGCAATGTGGGCTCTTTTTTGGTTCCATATGAACTTTAAAGTAGTTTTTTCCAATTCTATGAAGAAAGTCATTGGTAGCTTGATGGGGATGGCATTGAATCTATAAATTACCTTGGGCAGTATGGCCGTTTTCATGATATTGATTCTTCCTATCCATGAGCATGGAATGTTCTTCCATTTGTTTGTGTCCTCTTTTATTTCGTTGAGCAGTGGTTTATAGTCCTCCTTGAAGAGGTCCTTCATATCCCTTGTAAGTTGTATTCCTAGCTATTTTATTCTCTTTGTAGTAATTGTGAATGGGAACTATTTAAGCCTCAATTTTCTTATATACAAAGTAGGATAATAGGCTGGGTGTGGTGGCCCATGCCTGTAATCTCAGCACTTTCGGAGGTTGAGGCGGGCAGATCACTTGAGTCCAGGAGTTTGACACCAGCCTGGACAGCATAGCAAAACCCCTTCTCTACTAAAAATACAAAAAATTATCCAAGTGTGGTGGTATGTGCTTGTTATCCCAGCTACTTGGGAGGCTGAGACACTAGAATCCCTTGAACCAGGGAGGCAGAGGTTGCAGTGAGCTGAGATTGCGCCACTGCACTCCTGCCTAGGCAACACAGCAAGATTCTGTCTCCAAAAAAAAAAGTAGGATAATAATTCCTAGTATGATTTTTTTTCATAGTGGTAGTGATAATCAAAGTTTGTTCAGCAAATAAAAATGATTTGAAAACATATAACGATAAAACTTTTATAAATAAAAATAATAAATATTGTTATATATTTTTCACTCATAAAAATTAAGATCAATATGAACACATTTTATTTATGTTTATTTTTTATTTTTTTGAGGTGGAGTTTCATTCTTGTTGCCCAGGCTGGAGTGTAACGGTGCAATCTCGGCTCACTGCAATCTCTACCTCCCAGGTTCAAGCAGTTCTCCTGCCTCAGCCTCCCAAGTAGCTGGGGTTACAGGTGCCTACCACCACATCCAGCTAATTTATTGTATTTTTAGTAGAGACGAGGTTTCACCATGTTGGCCAGGCTGGTCTCAAACTCCTGACTTCAGGTAATCTACCCACCTCAGCCCCACAAAGTGCTGGAATTACAGGCGTGAGCCACCATGCCCAGCTATTTTTTTTTTTTTTTTTTTTTTTTTGAGGGGGTCTCACTCTATCGCCCAGGCCAGAGTGCAGTGGCACAATCTCAGCTCACCACAACCTCCACCTCCTGGATTCAAGCCATTCTCCTGCCTCAGCCATCCTCGTAGCTGGGATTAGAGGCATGGGTCACCACACCCGGCTAATATTTGTACTTTTAGTAGAGACAGAGTTTCACCATGTTGGCCAGGCTGGTCTTGAACTCCTGACCTCAGGTGATCTGCTCGCCTGGGCCTCCCAAAGTGCTGGGATTACAGATGTCAGCCACCGCACCTAGCCAATATGAACACATTTCAGTGTGTGTAAAGATGTATATACATTTTTATGTATTATAATATACAATCTATATGTAATATTTATAATATTCTTATGTTATATAGTTGTATAGACATGTCTGGCATTAGAGTTTATCATTTTGTTCCCATTTTCTATATTCAAGTGTCTAAGAGATAGACCTCATTGTATATTCCAGAGAAATTTACAATCTTTATAACTGGAAACCACACTTTAAGAACTACTAAATTAGACTGCCTCCCTAGAAGGAAGCATTTGTTATTGTTTGCTCCATCACCTCATTTTCTTAAGCTAGAACTCATCTATTAAGTTCCCACCTAAACAAATGATTAATCTGTTATCTTCTGACTAGAATCAAGATGTTAACAAAAACCTTTACTCCCTCAAAATTAGGGCCCCACTTCTTCAAAACCATATGTCAACTTTGAATTTAATGAACTTAGTAATGGGTTTTTTAAAAAGTGTACTTTTAAATGTGAAAATTTAGCTGACTAAAACTAACATAGGAAAAGAAAACCAAGCACCACATGTTCTTATTTGTAAGTGGGAGCTGAACAATGAGAACGCAGGTCAGAGGGAGAGCATCAGGACAAATAGCTAATGCATGCGGGGCTTAATACCTAGGTGGTGGGTTGATAGGTGCAGCAAACCACCATGGCACATGTTTACCTAAGTAAGAAACCTGCACATCCTGCGCATGTATCCCAGAACTTAAAATAAATTAAAATTTAAAACGTTACCTGACTAAACAATGTACATTTGTAGGTAATTCGCTGGGAATTTCCTACTAAGGAGGGACATTAGAAGACCTGGTACAGCTGATGAAATACTGAAAATCTTCATACTATTTAGAAAGCTTAGATTCATTCCCGTGTAGGTGACGGTTGAAGTTTTATTATTCTTACTTGTTGATGTTTCATGTCTTTATACCTATTTTCCCAAGTAGATTTTAAATCCTTTCAGAGTGGGAAATAAACCTTGAACTTCTTTAGCACCCTCATTTCACAAATGAAGAACTGCAGCCAAGAGAAAGGAAGTGAAATATCTGAGGTTGCAGAGCAAGTTCATGGTAGAGTAAGGACTTCTTTTCACTGTTTAGTATGCTTATCATGGTGTCTCATCAAAAGGCACAAAATCAGTTCATGAGTTTGATGGAGACATGCCTTTCACCTCTTTCTGTTTCTTTTGTCAGACCTACGAGGCAGATAGGGGGAAGAAAATTTCTTAGAAAAAAATAATAAATGAAAAAGTAAAGGAAAAAGGAAAACAATTGCAGTCTATCAAGTGTGATCAAATGAGCTAGGCATTAGCCTAGTGTGTCAGGAATTAATCATTTAAATTCAAACTCTTTGTCAAGTGCTTCTCTTGATCTACACTACTGGGGTAGGAATATGGAGAACAAAAGGCAGAGACAGATGAGAGGACTAGCACTTTTGCCACATAAGTGCTAGGAGAAAGCTGTGGTTTGGCATTCTTATTAGATGGCAGTAATATGCTAAGTCAAGTCTGGAAAACACTACCAGCCAGCATTTTTCTCTAATGAGAAAAATAAGGCTTAGTTATAACAAGATGATAAATGAGAAAATGCTTTGTTCTTAGACAGCTGATATCTCTTAATCCTAAAATTCAATAGTGTGTTTTTAATGATCAGTGAATTGATTGAAAAGAAATTACAGAAGTTTATAGTCATTTTTACATACTGTATTTTATAATCTGAGGTCACTGTTCACCCCTATACATACAATTCTAGAGACAAAAGTGTTAAGTACTATGGAAGCAGAAGAGAGATAAATGCCTGGCAAATGTAATTCTGCCTAGCCTTTTTCTCTTTACCTATATAAGTTTTACATATATATTGACTTCTCCTCCGGAGAAAGTAGCTAGCTCAATAATAATAGGGGCTCTGTGGTATAAGTAAACAATGATATATGATTTTTTAAAAATAGATTCAGGGGGTTTCAGGTGCAAGTTTGTTACATATTGTATGACGGTGAGGTTTTGGCTTCTAGTGTGCCCATCACCTGAATAGTGAATATTGTACCTAATAAATAATTTCTCTGCCCTCACCCCTCCCAACCCTACCCCTTTTGGAGTCCACAGTGTCTGTTATTTCCCTCTGTATATACATGTGTACCTATTATTTAGCTCTCACTTATAAGTGAGAATATGTAGTATTTGATTTTCTGTTTCTGAGTTCTTTCACTTAGGATACTGGCCTCCAGCTCCATCCATGTTACTGCAAAAGACATGCTATCAGTGAATGATTTTTGTATGAATAACAGACAGGATTGATGAGGTTGGAGATTACTAATTTAAGAGGGTATATTGCACATTAAGAGGCAACCCACAGTCTAATGTAAATGTGTTTTTTAAACATACATTTAAAAAAAATGTTGGAACCAATATTTACATATTGAGAAATTTTACATTACAAATTCAGACTTTTGAAAAATCAGGAAATCTAGACCACATCCAGCAAGACAAAATATGGTTGCTCTTACTTAAAAAAGAGACTGAGGCTGGGCACGGTGGCCCACACCTGTAATCCCATCTCTTCGGGAGGCCAAGGCAAGCAGATCAGCCTGGGCAACATAATGAGACCCCATCTCTACAAAAAAAAAAAGAAATACAAAAATTAGCCAGGTGTGGTGGTGTGGGCCTATATATAGTCCCAGCTACTTGGAAGGCTGAGACAAGAGGATCACTTGACCCTGGGAGGTAAAGGCTGCAGTGAGCTAAGATCGCACCACTGCATTCCAGCCTGGTCACTAGAGCAAGATCCTGTCTCAAAAATTAAAAATAAATAAAAGAGAGACTGAGTGTTTGGTCTTCATTCATTAATGTACTCTTCATTTAACCAATATTTTTCTAGTGCCTATTATGTGCCAGGTGTTAATCTAGGTTTTGAGAATACAGGAGTGAACCAAACAGCCAAAACTTCTACCTTTTTCATTGTATCAGGGAGACAGACAATAAATAAGATAAATAAGTAAAATATCTGTTAGTGATAAGTGCTGAGGTAAAAACAATGAAGCAGAGAAGAGGGATATGGAGTTCATGTGCATTGGAAGTGGAATCGAAATTTTAGAAAAGGACCTGACTGAGAGGGTAAATTTTGAGTAAAGACCTAAAGAAAGTCACAGAGCTTGCCATTCAAGAATCTGAAGGAAGGGAATTCTAAGCAGGTAGAAAGGACCTCAGGTTGGAGCATGTCTGCCATATTTGAAGAAGAGCAAGGAGGCTGCTATGTATTGCTTTGCTTTTCTTTTTTCTTTTTGAGACAGTTTCGCTCTGTCACCCAGGCTGGAGTACAGTGGTGCAATCATAGCTTGCTGCAACCTTGACCTTCTGGGCTCAAGCAGTCTTCCTACCTCAGCCTCCTGAGTATCCGGGACTACAGGCACATGCCACCATGCCCAGCTCATTTAAATTTTTTTTTTTTTTTTTTTGGTAGAGACAGGGTCTCTTGCTTTGTTGCTCACTATCAAGCTGGTCTTGAACTCGTGGGCTCAAGTGATCCCCCAGCTATGGCCTCCCAAAGTGCTGGGATTATGGGTGTGAACCACTATGCCAAGCCTGTTTTTCTTATAGCAGATAAATATTTCTGTTCCTTTGTCGAAAGTGAGTAAAGACTAAGAAGTCTTCATGCTTCAAGAACAGAGAAAGCATATCTCTTTAGTAAATAATGCATATTCCTAGACAAAGTGTATCTCTGTAGAAAGGAATCATTCTAAACACAATTATGAAACAAAATGGTGACAGCTATGACTAGTATACAGAAAAAATGCCTGAGGAAAAATTTAATGAATGCAAAGTAGGGTTAATATTTCAAAAGGCTTTATTTTCACATGTACATGGTATGATGCTGCTGTAATGTATTCAATGGAATTTTTTTTTTTTTTTTTTTGAGACCGAGTTTCACTCTGTCTCCCAGGCTGGAGTGCAATGGTGCGATCTTGGCTCACTACAGCCTCCGTCTCCCGGGTTCAAGTGATTCTCCTGCCTCAGCCTCCCAAGTAGCTGGGATTACAGGCGCCTGCCACCAACCACACCCAGCTAATTTTTGTATTTTTAGTACAGACGGGGTTTCTCCAGGTTGGCCAGGCTGGTCTTGAACTCCTGACCTCAGGTGATCCACCCATCTCGGCCTCCCAAAGTGCTGGGATTACAGGCGTGAGCCACCCCGCCCATCCCCAAAATTTTCTCATATATCAAAACCTTTTACAGGTTTGAGTTTGTAAAATAGTGTCCATAAGTACATTAAGAATTATTGTTTTAAGGCCGGGTGCAGTGTCTCATGCCTCTAATCCCAACATTTTGGAAGGCCAAGGTGGGCAGATCACTTGAGGTTAGAAGTTTGAGACCAGCCTGGCCAACACGGTGAAATCCCATCTCTGCTAAAAATACAAAAATTAACTGGGCATTGCGGCAGACACCTGTAATCCCAGCTACTCAGGAGGCTGAGGCAGGAGAACAGCTTGAGCCTGGGAGACAGAGTTTGCAGTGAGCTGAGATCGCGCCAGTGCACTCCAGCCTGAGCAACAGAAGAAGACTTCATCTCCACAAAACAAGCAAACAAAAAATTACTGTTTTGAATAAGTAAAGGCAGTTACATATGTGCAGGTATCTAGGTAAGATGGAGAACTTACAGGACAGGTTATAAGAAAATGTTAATCATTTGTGATGTTTTTTGTTGCAATTGATAAAAACACATATAAATAACAATGAAACCTTTATTATGTGGAGATTAGGTTCTAAAGTCAGCACGTAAGGTGAAGATCTGGGATGGTCAAAATTACTCTTGAAAAATCCCTTAGAAAGGTACAGCAAACCTCTCATTCGTTAAGTCCATCATAGCCAGTTTCTTTCCCCATTGTTGGAACCAATCACCATTTCCTCAGTTGAGCGCCAGATGATCTAGTCTGCCATGTTGTATGGAACAAAACAACAATACAATACAAAACATTTTCTAGGCCAGTCACGGTGGCTCACACCTGTAATCCCAGCACTTTGGGTGGCTGAGGTGGGTGGATCACTTGAGGTCAGGAGATCAAGACCAGCATGGCCAACGGGGTAAAACTCCATCTCTACTAAAAATACAAAATGTTAGCCAGGTGTGGTGGTGGGCACCTGTAATCCCAGCTACTCGGGAGGCTGAGGCAGGAGAATCGCTTGAACCTGGGAGGTGGAGGTTGCAGTGAGCAGAGAGTGGGACTTCATCTTAAAATTTTTATTTTTATTTTAAAATAAAAATAATGATTATAACAAAACAAAACAGTTTTTAAACACTAGAACTCTACTCAACACAGGGATGCACCACACAGTGAAAAGTATGAAAGAAATAAGACCACCTAGGAGAAAAACATGTTTATATCCCTCATCGAACACTTATTCCAGGGCAGGTATGTTCCTTGAGTATGCAGTATTGCCCTATAGTGTGTAAAGTATTTCTTTTCTCTCCTTATCCAAGTAAATGGAACGAAGATACTCACTTCTACTGCATCACGCAGATACTTGTACACATAGCTATTCCTCAAGGCAAAAGAAAATAGGGAGCACAAGTAGCATGCAGTATGATTATTATTCAGTAATAGAGTTCATTTTCTTCAAAATATTCCCCCTATTTAAAAGCTATTTCAGCACACATCAAGGCAATTAATGGCTTTATGCCATCTGTATGTCATGGCACACAGTAAAAAACTAAAGAACTAAAGTTTAGAACTAAAGTATACCCTCCCAGTGGTGGTTAAAACAATTTTTGATTATGGCTACTTTTGTTATGATAGGAGACATAGATTTTGTTATGATAGGAGACAGATTTTGAAATTACCAATCAACTCAAATAATGGGAGGGAAAAACATTTAAGTGCTAAAAACTTTTATTTAATCTGCCCTGTGCTTTCAGGTAATGACTCATAGATCGTTGACCAAGGAATTGATTTCCTAAGTGAGTTGGTGTTTAGGAAGATATATCATATTTATTGCTTTATAGAGGTTAGATTTGCTTGAATTTATTGATATCTGAGTTATTTTCTAAATGTTTGACCACTAAAAATAATGGGTATCTGCAAGATATTACTGAAATAAAGACACAGCTCAGCAAAGCCTTTATTTGACTTTTTTTTTTTTTTTCTTTTTGAGACAGTCTTACTTAGTCGCCCAGGCTGGAGTGCAGTGGCGCGATCTCGGCTCACTGCAAGCTCCGCCTCCCGGGTTCACGCCATTCTCCTGCCTCAGCCTCCCGAGTAGCTGGGACTACAGGCGCCCGCCGCCTCGCCCGGCTAATTTTTTGCATTTTTAGTAGAGACGGGGTTTCACCGTGTTAGCCAGGATGGTCTCGATCTCCTGACCTCGTGATCCGCCCGCCTCGGCCTCCCAAAGTGCTGGGATTACAGGCGTGAGCCACCGCGCCCAGCCTATTTGACTTTTTAAAGGAGAAAAATATTGAAAACCGTGGCACAGATGATAATCCTTTAAGAAAATGTTACAGAGTAAGCAGTTATAAAAGGAATTGAGGCCTGAAAATTACTTCATAGGATATAATGTTTTAAAATATTTCTAAACTATTTCAGGAGGCTCTAGAAAACATCTCTCTCCCCCCAACAAAACCTTTTGAAACTGTTTTGTGAGATTAATCATCCATAGATTTCTTTTCTTTTCTTCTTTTCCTATATCTAAATCTCTAATATGGAGAGTAGGGCTAGTTTTCGGTTGTGGGTTTTTTTTTTTTTAAATACAAATGAGGTCCCACTATGTTGTTCACCCAGGTCTTAAACTCCTAAACTCGAGCTATCCTCCTGCCTCAGCCTTCCAAAGTGCTGGGATTACAGGTGTGAGCCACCACACCTGCATAGATTTCTTAAGACACTCCCTCATGTCATCATTCTTGCTAGATTCTAAATTATAAAGCTTGTTGGCTTCAGATTTATTTATTTTTTTATTCTTTTTTTTTTTCTTAATTGGTAAAGCAAATAAAACCAGTATTGGAGATCTCAGCAATAGGCAGGGACTCATCAGAATCACTTGTGTTTCTGCCATAGTCTTTTCATTTTCCCCTTCAAACACACTAACACACTTGAGCAGTACTTTAGGAAAAGTATACATCATAAGCAGAACTTCAGCCATTTCATTAGGCTGGTACCATTCTGTCTGGTGATCTCACTCTTCTGATGCTAGCACAGTGGAGGATAAAGCACCTTCCCTCACTGTGGCGCACAGCAGGTGATGGGCACAGGCAAGCATCCAATAAGGTGCTTTCTTACACACTTGTAATTTTGGGGCCCAAGGTATTGTGGGAATGCTAGAGATACCAGGAGATTAAAATACAGTGTCAATTCTAGCATGTGTAAAATATCTCCAGACTTGATACTAAATCGGAAATGCTCAGCCTGTATTCTGGATTTTATATGTATTTCAAATTTTCATAAATTAATTTGTAGTTTTGAATCTTCTTGTCAGTTTTCCAGAAATTTTATATAGCCATGAAGTAGGTTGTATTATTATGCTCTTTTATCAGCTGACTTATGTATTAATAATATATTCTGTGATTTTTAGGAGGAAACACAATTATTACTAGAAAACCTGCATGTTTATCATATGAATTACTTCCTGGTTTTGAGATGTCTTCATAAGTTCACCTCTTCTCTTCCCAAGTATCCACTAGGTCGACAGGTAATCCAAGCCACCTCATTTGGAATCTATGAAGTAGGAATGTTAGTATTTTCTTGCTTTGGTTTTTGTAGCATTCAGGCATCAGAATGTGAAATGAAGCCAATCTTTACAATGAGAGCATAATCTAAATCCATTCCAGCTGTACACATTACTGGTAATTGAAATTGTTTTTTGTTCAGATGGCCACAGCTAGAAACAGCCATATGAATCCCAGTGGTGTTGCTTCCCCTACAATGTTTTTGTACTAAGGCATTTGAACTTTCCTTCTTTAATACTTCCTTATCACCTATACTGAGAGAGCTGTTTCTCTTTCCTTAATGGAAGAAGGAATTTGTTTGAGAATGCTTGATAGTTAACCTTGCACTATACTCAGAATAAAAAGAGAAGCAGTACTTCTGTTCCTTGAAAAATTATGCTCAGCTGGCCTTTATGTCATACCATAAACCTATCAACCATCTGTAGAGTAGATTTTAGCGGAGGAATTCTATATTCCTAGGTCATCTTAGCTCAAAGCTTTGGAGAACAAATACCGGGATGTAAGAATGACTTGTTGGCTGGGTGCAGTGACTCATGCCTGTAATCCCAGCACTTTGAGAAGCCAAGGCAGGTGCATCACATGAGGTCAGCAGTTCAAGACCAGCCTGGCCAACATGGTAAAACCCTGTCTCTACTAAAAATACAAAAATTAGCCCGGTGTGGTGGCACACGCCTGTAGTCCCAGCTGCGAGGGAGGCTGAGGCAGGAGGATGGCTTGAACCTGGGAGGTGGAGGTTGCATTGAGCTGAGATCACTGCACTCCAGCCTGGATGACAGAGTAGACTCCGTCTTAAAAAAAAAAAAAAAAATAGAATGACTTGTTCATGAGGTGATTTTTGCCATTGAGCCTTAAATGAGCCTTTTTTTTCCTCATTTTTCCTTTATCGGTTTCTTCTTTTAAAATGACCAGTGATATCAGCCAATCTCAGTATAGTCTCATTTTACTTTTATGTAAATTGCATTCTTATAAAGCCTGATCCATGAGATATATGCCAAGTCTATTATTATCTAAAGAAAATGACTTTTAATAACATTAATTTTTTTGTGTTGACCAGAAATGATTTTGCCAGACTAGTAGTGTGTATACGCTTTTGGTTCCTCACAAATGTGTTGTTCACTTACAGATCAGAGAGTTGTACTGCACATGTTTAGAAAAGAACATATGGGATTCAGAGGAGTATGCATCAGTCTTGCAGCTGCTGAGGTAGTTTTGTTTTTTCTTGTTTTTCTGTTTTTGTCTGCTATAAGCCTGCCAGTAAGTAGCACCTTCCTCTAGAACCCTGCCTGCCAAAAAGTTTCATAAATAGCCATGTTGTGTCTAAGAATAATTGCATATATCTTGAATTTATCCATGTAGCTTATGATGTTTTTAATATAGCAACTCTCCATTTCTTTGCTGGTTTAACCTTGCATTTGAGCTTGTGGTTTTTAAAGGAAAATCCATGATTGTTTAGTCAAATACTGACACTACCCTATGAGAGCTCAGCTATGGATCATTTGAATCCAGCCAACTTGACATCATGGCAGGGAAAACAAGTCATTCATGAAAAGTGAGGTCACCATGTCCGCAATCTGGTTGAGTGGAGGAAGAGCATCACTGGGTGATATGTACCCAGTGGTCACAGCTGACCTTGATTAGGAACAGCAAGGAGTAGGCAGTGGCCTTGGTGCCTTCCCCCACCTTAACATTGGCTAATTCATAAATTATTTATCTAATAATATACAAGTAAATAAGATATCTTAGTGTTAAAGTTATTATTTATATTACTTGATTTCACTTCTTATATGTATAGTTACTTTTTAGTCTTCCATAAAAATAATGACACTTGGATAGTGATAAGGGGAAATCAAATGTGAGCTAAGTTTCGCCAGTTTTATAATTTTCCTCAGAGGTTGTAAATGCTTATATAAAAATATTTTAAAGAAGTCTGAAAACTGAATATTTATTAAGTCTTGCTTTCCTCTGGGCCCACAAGAAAAGAACAGATGGGCACAGTAGGAGGAAAATTCACGCTGAAAGCACTTTAAATCCAGAGACTTCATAATACAAATATTAGTAATCTAGCAGGTGCAGCTTAAGATAGAAAATGAATTTCATGCTATCTGGAAAAATATCTCCCCATGGAAACTAGATTACCTCTGAAAAGCTGTGTTTTATTTCATTTTTTAAAATCCCAATAAGATTTATTTTTTCTTATTTTTTTAACCCATAAGGAAACTAAAAATTCCCAATAAGATTTCTATGTATTTTTAAGCTTATGTTAACTAGAGTATTTCTGAGACTTATTTTGCTTTCTATTCAAGTAAATATACCTATCTTATACACCCAGTTGAATCTTCCAGGGTTTTCCTCTTTTAAGCTTTGTGATTAGTAATTGTCTTCCTTCTCCAGTGAGATGTTCCCAAATTCATAGATTCTTTTGTCAAAGAGGAACTTGTTCTTTTTGTTCTGAACCTCCCAACACCAGTTGTCTTAGGGTACAGTCAAGAACCAAGAATGCCAGTTCCAAAGTAGGGTAAGGAAACATGAGTGGCAGTAGTAATGGTGACAGCAGTAACTATCGCTTATTGAAGGCTTGCTGTGTGCAAGGCACTTTGTTAGGCACTCTCAGTACATTTTCCAATCTAAAACTCTTAATATACCTTTATGGTAGATATTATTAGTCACACCTTACCCCTGAGGAATCTGAAACACACACAGGCATTAAGTGACTTGCCTGAGACCACCTAGCTGCTGAGGGAACCAGGATTCTACTCCAGGTCTTACTTCAAAGCTGTTATACCTTCTGCTATTCTTTGCTAAGATCTAAAATACGGATTTGGAGATCTGAGTACAGCAGAAGCAAAAAATAGAAAGTGAGATTTCATTTTGCTAAGCTGAGGTCAGAAACATGGGCAGTCAAAAGCAAAGCAATGTAAAAAGCACTACGGGTCAAATATAATACCTACAGCAAGGACAGGCAGGAGTCTGGGTCCTAGAAAAGAGGAAAGGAATCAGGGAACCTCTGGGCTGGAATCAGCCTTTTCTCCTTTGTACAGATTTGATGTAGACCAGAAGTCGGGGACACTTTTTAGTTAAGGCATACTCGGTAGGCATCACCTAAACTTAACGAGACCATTCTCATCACCTGTCTTGAAACTTTATTTAACTCATTACAGAAAAGACTAAAATGATCCCTGAATGATGCTTTGGAAAGAATAACTGGTAAGGTACTATTAGAAACATAATCTAATTAAATTTCTTACTTGAAATTTTTTATAAGATTCAGCTTAAATGATTTTTCAAGAAAAAATCCTTTTTACAGATTGAGCATCTCTAATCTGAAAATCTGAAATTCAGAGTCCTCTAAAATTTGAAACACTTCAAATTTCAAAACTTTATGAGCACTTGTGATACCACAAGTGGAAAATTCCACATCTGACCTCATGAAATGGGTTGCAGCAAAACAGAGGCACACCACACAGTTTATTCAGCTTGCCAGCATTTGTTGCTGTTGTTTAACACTGATACAGGTATTACTTAGTTACACTGAATACATTATTTTTTCACTGTACCAATGGTGTGTCCTGTT
This sequence comes from Papio anubis, assembly GCF_008728515.1. Taxonomy (NCBI): domain Eukaryota; kingdom Metazoa; phylum Chordata; class Mammalia; order Primates; family Cercopithecidae; genus Papio; species Papio anubis. Next base: position 82,872,491 of record NC_044981.1, read on the forward strand.
TTTTAAGTGTTAAGTACTTAATATGTGAATAAGTGTAAGAAAATGGTTGCATATGAATTCAAGAGTCAATAATGATGGGATACCAAACAACTACAGATTGATTGTCCATCTAGTTGGCCGAGATAGTGACACCTTTGCTTTCTGATGATTCAGTGTACCTTGTTTCATGCACAAAATTATTTAAATTATTGTATGAAATTTCTTTCAAGCTATGTGTACAAGATGTATTTGAAACATAAATGAATTTTGTGTTTAGACATGCATCCAATTCTCAAGATAATCTCATTATGCACATATAGCAAATATTCCAAAATCTGAAAAAATCCAAAATGCAGAACGCTTTTGTTCCCAAGTATTTCACATAGGGATACTCAGTCTGTATGTGGAAGCTGACACGTTTAAATAATCTTAGATCAGATGATATCCAGCCCATTCAGAGTAGTATGGCTGTAGACATCCCTTTACCCCTAATTCTTCTGCTTTGTTTGGGAAGAACATGGAAGAAAAGGTGACTTCTGCCCCCGCTGCTCTTACCCCCACCATAGTGGCCTTTGGCGACGCCTCCTACCTTCCCCCAACAACTCTCTTGCGTGTTAGAGAGAAGGGGCCCTCCCAGCACAGAGTTGCATTCCTCCCCCCAGTTTATTCTAATTTATTAATTTAGTCCCACCCCTTCTGAGCCTACAGCCTGAGGACTGCAGAGTAGCTGCCCCAGCCCCTCCCAGGTCTGACCCAGCCTGGGGAGTGGGACAAGGCTTGGGTGTGGCCCTGTTGGAGGTTGATCTTGCTGTTTTTATTTCTTGCCTTTATGTTTGTGTTCTGTGATATTGTTGAGAAAGAAGAGGCCAGGCACAGTGGCTTATGACTGTAATCCCAACACTTTGGGAGGCCGAGGTGGGCAGATCACTTGAGCTCAGGAGTTTGAGACCAGCCTGGGTAACGTGGTGAAACCCCCACTCTGCCAAAAATACAAAAAAAAAATTAGCCTGGCATGGTGGTGCACATCTGTGGTCCCGTCCTCGGAGGCTGAAGTGGGAGGATCACTTGAGCCTGGGAGGCAAAGGTTGCCTTGAGCTGAGATCGCACCACTTCACTGGGGCCTGGGTGACAAAATATACATATAAAAAAAGAGAAAAGAAAAGAAAGAGAAAAAAAAAAGAAATGTGGGCAAAGCAGAAGGAGGTGGATTCAAACCCCAGTATGTCACGGCTCATGCCTTTTCTTTAGTGGTGGGAGACCCTTATCTTGTAAAGGAAATGTGTCCCCTTTCTCAACCTCTAGTGTATTTCACAGAAAACAAAACCTCCCAATAAAACTGTTGAAACCTGGAAAATAAAACAAACAATATGTCATCTACTTGATGAAATATCTGGTGACCATTTAAAAAATATTTACAGCGACTCTGTAATAATGTGGGAGAATGTTTATGTCACATATTTATTAGTGGAAAAAGACCAACATAATTTTATATCACAGTTAGTTTTTAAATGTATGCAACAGACATTGATGTGTGTGGGGAGCATGCAAGTGTGCATTTATAATATATGCCATAATTGGACATGAGCGCAGTGGTTCTGCGTGTGTTCTGCCTTTCCTTGCTCAGTCAACTCTTGGAGTATGAAGACCACATCCCTATATGGGATATGAGCGGGTTAATTTTTCACTCAACCTTGTGTCATTATATAAGGATATGTTTCCATTAAAAAGCCATTTGGGAACAGAAAGTAGTAACAAATGATGCTAACCCAGCAGTGAACTAGGTAAGTACAACTGTTTTTCATTATCAGATGTGAAAGACTGTAAGAGGAAAATTGTACCCCTCTATTAGAGAGAATTTCTAAACACCCATCTAGAAATCAAACACTAGGCCAGTAATTTTTCATATTTTTAAAATTCACAGAACCTTGCATAAATAAGGTTTTAAGGGTTATTGTAAATCAGAGCCAGCTGGGCACAGTGGCTCACGCCTGTAATCCCAGTGCTTTGGGAGGCCGAGGTGGGGCAGATCCCGAGATCAGGAGATCAGGAGTTTGAGACCAGCCTGACCAACATGGTGAAACCCCGTCTCTACTAAAAATACAAAAAATTAGCCAGGCGTGGTAACAGGCACCTGTAATCCTAGCTACTCGGGAGGCTGAGGCAGGAGAATCGCTTAAAGTTGGGAGGCAGAGGTTGCAGTGAGCTGAGACCTTGCCATTGCACTCCAGCCTGGGCAACCAAGCGAGACTCCATCTCAAAAAAAAATTAAAAAAAAAAAGTCAGAGCCTCAACTTAAAGGAGTATGTTGGATCAGCCAGCGCTGAAGAGTACTACACTCTTATACCAGTAGCAGTGGATTATTGAATTGGGGATAATGAAAAGTGTGCCCCATGTCTTAGGGGAATTTATGTCCCCTACCTCATCAATTGAGAATTACTCATCTACAGTTATTCCATTTTCTTTCAAATAAGGAAACCAAGGCCAGAAACATTGACTTTTGTACAGTTGACAGAGCTGAAACTCTTTCAACCATATTCCAGTTACTTAGAGGTGATAATAAAAAGAAATTTATGGTTTTGTGGCCAGTAGTCCATGTTCAGAGTGTATCCAAAATTTTAAACCAGCAGAGCAAGCTTCTGTGGACTCAGATCCCCCCTCCCCCATCCTGACACTAGTCATATTGGCACAGGACACAGATATAAATGAAAGGAGCCACAGTGTCTAGTCTGCTTATCCTAAGTATAACCTTATGAACTTGAAAAGAAACAGACTTACAAATCGAAGGTGATTGATAGCTGGAGGAATTTACCTTAGGCCAAAGGAATTATTCTAATTTCTGAGTAAGGCGTTTGACTTGAACAGTAATATATTAGCAGGTCAGCTGAGCTTTCATTGAGTTAAAAAAAAAATGACTTGAATAATGATACTAACATTTGATCATTTCAGCTTAGCTCAAAGAGACTAGAAATTTGGACTCTAAGTAATGCATTATTTCCTGACTTTGCAGATCAACTTTAGGTAATATTTAAAGATCTACTTAGGAAAAATGACACAGCTCCATAATCTATGATATGCTTCCTAATAAGCTAACTTGTGATGATGTAGATTTATCCATCCAAGAGCTTTATGAGACTACATCATTAAAATATAATTTCTGGCAGGGCACGGTGGCTCACACCTATGAATTACAGCACTTGGGAGGTCAAGGCAGGCAGATCGCTTGAGCCCAGGAGTTAAAGACTGGCCTGGGCAACATGGAGAAAACCCATCTCTACAAAAAAATACAAAAATCATATGAGCGTGGTGGTGCATGCCTATAGTCCAAGCTACTTGGAGGCTGAGGCAGGAAGATCACTTCAGCCCAGGAGATTGAGGCTGCAGTGAGCTGTGATTGCACCACTGCAGTCCAGCTTGGGCAACAGAGTGAGGCCCTGTCTCAAAAAATAAATAAATAAATAGGCCGAGCATGGTGGCTCACGCCTGTAATCCGAGCACTTTGGGAGGCTGAGGTGGGTGGATCACCTGAGGTCAGGAGTTCGAGACCAGCCTGGCCAACATGGTGAAACCCCGTCTCTACTAAAAATACAAAAATTAGTGTATGGTGGCGCATGCCTATAATCCCAGCTACTCAGGAGGCTGAGGCAGGAGAATCAATTGAACCCAGGAGGCAGAGGTTGCAGTGAACCGAGATCGCGCCACTGCACTCCAGCCTGGACAACAGAGCGAGACTCCGTCTCAAAAAATTAATAACAAAAATGAAAAATAAATAAATTAATATAATTTCTTTGTTTTAGAAAAGGAATTGCCAGTCCTGAATTTTCATCACATCAGGGCCTTCATAATTATCTGTAGGCTTACAGATGATGAAATCAGGCTTGGGGCAGAATGTTAAAGTTTTCTTTAAAACAAAAGATATTGAGAGTCACTGTTTTTCGTGTAATGGTTTCCAGGCTTCAATGTGCATAAGAATTAGCTGAGATATGGCCAAGCGAGGTGGCTCATGCCTGTAATCCCAGCACTTTGGGAGGTAGGCGGATCAGGAGGTCAAATAATTAGCTGAGATATTAATCATTTCAGCTCTTTCCCCAGAGCTTCTGTTGGGAACACTGGTATGGTGGTTCAGCAGGAATTTGCATTTAACAAGCACTCTGGCACGTTCAGACAGATGGCCCAGGGACTATACTTTGAGAAATACTTCTGGAAAATAAAGGGGGAGGTAAAAAAAAAAAAAAAAAAAAAAGCGAGGACGGGGGGGAACTTTTGAGGAAAAAATGACGCTATCAAAGGAAAAGTATTTGTGGAGAAGCTGAATGGCTGTAGGCAGTTGATCTCAAATTGGCTCCAAAACTGGACTGAGGTGTTTACTAATAGTGAGCTAATGGTTTTTATCACAGTAAACAGAAAAAAAGATCTGAATTTGTATTTTGTTTTTCTTTATTAAACATTTGGTGCCTACTGCCACTTTTCTGCTAGCAAAATGAACAGATAACTAGGAAATATTAATTTTAAAAACTCAGAAATAACTCATCAAACTTTGACTGCTTTTTTCTTTCTTTCTTGTGAACTCAGGGTTATATAGTCATCCATCACTGTCTGTGGAGGATTGGTTTTAAGAGGATACCATAAGTTCCATATATGAAATGGTATATAGTGTTTGCATATAACCTCTGCACATCCTCCCGTATATGTTAAATCATCTCTGCATTACTTATAATACCTAATACAATATAAATGCTATGTAAATAGTTGTTACACTATATTGTTTAGAAAATAATGGCAAGAAAAAAGTCTGTACATGTTCTATACAGTCTCTCCTCCTACTCCCCAAAATAGTTTCAATCCAAGTTTTAATCCACCAATGTGGGACCCACAGATATGGATGGCTGACTGTACTTTTAAAAATTACATCAATAGGCCAGGCATGGTGGCTCACACCTATAATCCCAGCACTTTGGGAGGCCGAGGCAGGAGGATCACCTGAGTTCAGGAGACCAGCCTGGCCAACATAGTGAAACCCTGTCTCTACTAAAAATACAAAAATTAGCCAGGCATGGTGGCACACACCTGTAGTCCCAGCTATGAGGGTGGCTGAGGTAGGAGAATTGCTTGAACCCAGGAGGTGGAGGTTGCAGGAGTTAGCCAACCTGGCTAACATGGCGAAAGCCCGTCTCTACTAAAAATACAAAAATTAACCTGGCATGGTGGTGCGTGCCTATAATTCCAGCTACTCAGGAGGCTGAGGTGGGAGAATCACTTGAACCTGGAAGGTGGAGGTTGCAGTGAGCCGAGATTGTGCCACTGCAACTCTAGGCTGGGTGACTAAGTGAGACTCCATCCAAAAAAAAAAAAAAAAATTGCATCAATAAAGTATGTGTGTATTTGAACTTAGTAAAGTTGCTTCTAACCATGTGATGAATTAAATTTATTCTTTTTGATACATTCCACAAAAAAGCATGGCATCCCACAAAGGGCACCATGACTTCTAGGTGCTTCCCAGGATGAGCCAGTTTGAGAACTGTTCCCTTTAGAAAAAGTGTTCTTCACTAAGGCATTAGGTTAGGAAATTAATAATTATTGCATGGTTATTGCCTTGCTCATCCATTAAAAAAAAAAAAAAAAGGTTTTTTAAATGCTTTTTTTTTGAAACCACTGATCAGATAACGAAGATAACCCTGGTCCTTACCTATACAGAATTTTGGTCAAATGATTGATGTAAACAGTAGAGAGCTACAATACATAGTAGTAAGAGCTGTGGTGGGTCAGGACTAGGGTGCTGAGGAACCAGTAGACTGGACAGTTAACCTCCATTTGTGGGATTGGACAGCTTCTCTAGGAAGTGCCACCTAATATGAAATATGAAGGCTTAGGAGGAGATACACATACTTTTGGTTTCTGTTTCATTGTTATGATACTACATAATTACTTTGTTGTGTTAGTCCTCAAATAAGACAGTTTCTTATTTCTACATGCTTTTTTTAAAAATGTGCTTTTTATTATTTTTACATCTTTTTTGTTTTGTTTTGTTTTCTTAACTTCCAGTCTTCGTTGATATATTTACATTTGCAAGTTTGAATTCTGAGTATTTTTCAAAACTGGCTAGTAATGGTAATGTCTGTTTGGAATTTGAAAACTCATCAGGCAAAAGATGTTTTCATTAGCCATGGATTGGCCAGTATTTTCTTGTAGCCTGTTCTTATAATCAGACATTTATATAATTAATTGCCAACAAATTATTGACTTTCGTGATGGAAAACAGAACCTCATTGCCTGGGATGATTTAGCACAATGATTGCTTAATGATTATCTTTGTCTTAGTTAAGAAAACTTTTTTAAAAAATGACAACCTATAAAGCCTTTATTGTTTTTCTCAACTCCTGTGACAGATTACCTATAAAGCTTTTTGAGGCAGGTCTGGCTCATGCGGGCTGGAGTGCACAGTGGCCGGATCTCAGCTCACTGCAAGCTCGCCTCCGGGTTCACGCCATTCTCACTGCCTCAGCCTCTCCCGAGTAGCTGGGACTACCAAGCCGCCACGTGCCTGCCAGCTAGTTTTTGTATTTTTAGTTAGAGACAGGTTTCACCGTGTTAGCCAGGATGGTCTCGATCACCGACACCGTGATCCGCCGATCTCGGCCTCCCAAGTGCTGGGATTACAGGCAAACTGCCACCAGCGCTGCAGCGGCCTAAAGCTTTTAATACATTAGATATCACAGGCATTTTTTGGACCATTTACCTGATAGTGAAATAAGTCTTTTTGAGGTGAGTCTGGCTGTCACCCAGGCTGGAGTGCAGTGGCCTTTGATCTTGGCCTCACTGCATCCACCTCCCGGGTTTAATGCCATTCTCATGCCTCAGCCTCCCAAGTAGCTGGGACTACAGGCGCCCTTCCACCTCACCCCAGTCTTTTTATTTTAGTAGAGACAGGGGTTTCACTGTGTTAGCCAGGATGAATTCTCCAATCTCTGACCTAAGTGATCCGCCTCCCTCGGCCTCCCAAAGTGCTGGGATTACAGGCGTGAGCCACTGTACCCAGCCAGTTGTGAAATAATTATTTCTTAATCAAGTTGGATAAAGATAAATCGCTCTTTTGTGGCATTAATGAGACCTATCTTAGACATGTTTTTTTTTTTTTTAATTTCTCTTTAATCTCACATGGTGGCTTTCAAACTTGTTAGTTCTGCTATTTTCTTTACAATTTTATTCTCTTTATTTTAAAACAAAATGTTAGTTGGAATGCACCAAAATTGGAAAGCATTGTCTCACTGTCTCCAATTCTTCTCCCATTCTCTCTTTAACTGATTACAATTAGGTTTGTGCTCCCGATCACAACTAGTTTGATCAAAGTCACCAGTGACCTCCATGTTCCTAAATCTAGCATTAACCTGTTATCAGCATTTGACAACAGTTCATCACTCCTTTCTTAATGGACTTCTAGGACTTTCTTGGTTTTTCTCCTACCTCAGTGCATGCTCCTTCACATTCTCCTTTAGTGCTTTCTCTTCTCTCTGACATCTTAACATTACAGTGTCCCAGGGCTTAGTCATAATCCTACACCTCTCTCCTGAGTGCCAGGCTGTTATGTCCATTTATGTCCTCTTTAATACCTCCACTTAGATATCCAATACACACCTCAAAGTTAACGTACCCCAAACTGAACTCCTGATCTTCCCCTGAAGTCTGTCATTTTCCTACTGTCTCTTTATCATTCTGATTGTTCAAGCCAAAAGCCTGGACTCTGCCTTCATAATTTATCCAGAATCAGACCTCTTCTTGCCACCTTCCTTCACTTGTACCACCATAGTCCAAGTCATTGTCATCGCTCACCCGGATTATTGCAGTAGCCTCCTTTCTGGTTTTTCTGCTCCCCTACAGATTCTCCTCAAAGTAGCAGTCAGAATAGTCCTTTTAAAATATTTCAGATAATGTTACTCCTTTGCTCAAAACCCTCCATTAACTCCGCATTTCATTCAGAGTAAAAGCCGTATACAGTGACACTACATGACCCCCTCCACTCCCCAAGTGGCCTCTCTCTGATTACTGCTCATTTTCTCTCTCCATATCAGACATCTTGGTCTCCTTGTTGTCTTGAATATGCCAGACATGCCCACTATGGAACCTTTGCACCCATTGTTCTGTCTGCCAGGAAAAGCTCTTCTGGATATTTGTATGGCTAACTTCCTTTCCTCCTTTACATATTTGATCAAATGTCATCTTTTCAGTGAGGCCCTAACCATTTAAAAATTGAAATCTTCCCCCTCCCGTGACTCTCATTCTGTTCAATATTTTTCCATAACATTTATCAATTTTTAACACATATATCATATATATGATATAGATAGATAGTGTTTAGTGTCTGTGCTTCTCCCAACTCTCCCACTAGAATGTAAGTTCCATGAGGACAGTGATTTTTGATTTGATAAGGTGTACCTCAAATGCCCAGAACAGTGCCGTATGTAGTGTGCATTCAATAAATATTTCTTGAATGATTGGTTCATGACTGAAAAAGGAGTTGAAACCCAGTTTGAAAAATGCTTGTCTGATAGCTACACTCAATCCTTAATTTTTTATTCGAGGTGCTATATATAAACACACTTTTTTGGAATAAGGTAAATATTTTGTAGTTGTTTTCAAGTGATCTTCAGTTAGGTTTGGTTTATCCAAAGTGCTTGGCCGGCCGCAGTGGCTCATGCCTGTAATCTCAGCACTTTGGGAGGCCGAGGCAGGTGGATCACTTGAGGCCAGGAGTTCAAGACCAGCCTGGCCAATACGGTGAAACCCCCTCTCTACTAAAAATACAAAAAATTAGCCAGGCATGGTGGCATGCACCTGTAGTCCCAGCTACTTGGGAGACTAAAGGACGAGAACTGCCTGAACCCAGGAGGCAGAGGTTGTAGTGAGCAGAGACTGCGCCACTGCACTCCAGCCTGGCAACAGAGCAAGACTCCGCCTCAAAAACAAAAAAAAACCAAAACCCAAAAAAAGGTGCTTGCTATAGTTATTCTAATAATCTAAGTGATAAAATAAGTCTTCTGATATTACCCCTTGTATTATATAAGTTCGAAAACCAGTCATCCACTGTTAGCTATTTGCACTTAAGATTTTTTTCCACACACAAATGTATATTAAATAGTACTATATATGGTGTTCCACACTTGGCATTTTTTGTTTTTTGTGTGTTTGTTTTGTTTTTGTTGTGGTGGTTATTTTGGTTTGTGCCTAATCTACCATGGATGCCATGTTTTGAGATGCAATATAGCATGCTCAGTAAGAGCATGGATGTCAAGCTAGACTGCCTAGGTTCAAATCCCAGCTTTGCCAATTACCAGCAATTGGATTCTGGACAAGTTTACTTAAGTTCTCTGTGCCTTTGTTTTCTCATCTCTAACATGGGAATAATAATAGTATTTACATCATATTGTATCAAATGACACTTGATACACAAATGTGAGTATAAATGTTAGCTGTCATAATTAGTATTACATATTGCCCTACCTCATTGTTTATCATCACTATATAATATCATGTTTTTAAAGTGCTTTTTATTTAATCAGACCCTTTTTTGATATATATTTAGATTGTTTCTAATTCTTCACTATTACAAACAATAATCATGAGCAGCAGTAAGTCTGTATATTTGTATAACTATTTCCACAAAACAAAGGTAGATGTAAACATATTGAGTCTAAAATATAAACATTGTTGTACAGTGTACACTCACACCAACCATGTACCAATGTGTATTTCCTACAGTCTTGCTGCTGCTGGATATTATCAGGCTTAAATATCTTTCTTGATTTTCTTCTAGTATTTTATGGTTGATGAGCTAGTTCTTTTTCCCTGCTCCCATACCATACTTACATTTTTATTCTATCTGAAACGCATTTTTGTGTATAATGTGAGATAGTGGTCTGTTTTTTTAAAATAGTTAATTCTAATACCCGATATCTTTTCCCCCACTGATTTGAAATGCTATCCCTGTGACATAACAAACACCCAATGTACACCTAGATCTCTTTCTGAACTCATTCTCTTCTGTTGACCTGTCTATTCCCAAGTACCATCAATTTTAATAACTGTGGCTTAACACTTTAATATATTTACAGCCCCACCATACACACGCAAGTGTACACAGATTGTTGCTGTTTTTTAGAACAATTATTCCAGATACATTTTAGAATAATTTTATTAGGTTTTAAAATTTACAGCCAAGCGCCATGGCTCACGCCTGTAATCCCAGCACTTTGGGAGGCCGAGGCAGGCAGATCACCTGAGGTTAGGAGTTCGAGACCAGCCTGACCAGCATGGAGAAACCCTGTCTCTACTAAAAATACAAAATTAGCTGGGCATGGTAGTGCATGTCTGTAATTCCAGCTACTTGGGAGGCTGAGACAGGAGAATCACCTGAACCCAGGAGGCGGAGGTTGCGGTGAGCCAAGATCGTACCATTGCACTCGGGCAACAAGAGCGAAACTCCATTTAAAAAAAAAATAGAAATAAAAATAAAATTTACCCTGTGGAATTTTGTTTCAAACTGTTAAGAATATAGATTAATTTGGAACAATTTGTATCTTTACAATAGTGAGTGTTAAAATGTCTGTTCATTTATTCAGGGCTTTCTTTTATTATAGGTCATACATGTGTATTATAATGTGTATTGCTGTGTATTCTGTAGCTTTTGTTTCCATTTTGAACATGGGCTTTTTTTTTCATTATGTAGTTTAATATAAGGTATTGATTATATATATATGCATGCATATATAAGTATCTTTTATTTACTCACTTTTTTACACACTCTCTTTTTTTTTTTTTTTTTTTTTTGTTGAGACAGGGTGTCTGTTACCTATACTGGAGTGCAATGGCATGATTGCGACTCACTGCAGCCTTGATCTCCCAGGATCAAGCAGTCTTCCTACTTCAGCCTCCTGAGTAACTGGGACTACAAGCATGCGCCACCATGCTGAGCTAATTTTTTCTATTTTTTGTAGAAATGAGGGTCTCACTTTGTTGCCCAGGCTGGTCTTGAATATCTGGGCTCAAGTGATTTTCCCATCGGCCTCCCAAAGTGCTGGGATTACAGGCATGAGCCACCATACCCAGCTCTTTTACACTCTCTATTTTATTTACAGTTCTTAGATTTTCTAACTTTACAGTCACATCATATGAAATGATAAATTTCATCCTCCTTCCTAACATTTATACCGTTTCTTTTTCTTAATTTATTGTAGCATCTAGACTCCAGAATGATGCTGAATAATAGTGATGATAGCAGGCAGCATTGATTCTGTGTGTGTACAATTTTACTGGAAAAAAAAATTTTTAATGACTTCATTGGGGTTGGTTAAGTTATTATTTCTAATCAGCCTTACCTCAAGTCTTGTCATTTTACATTAATCCAGAGAATACTTGGGAAAGTGTAAGATCTTTCTGCTCTGGAAGCAAAACATAATCTTGGGCTAAGAATAAGAGGACTAGGCCGGGCACGGTGGCTCACACCTGTAATCCCAGCACTTTGGGAGGCCGAGGTGGGCGGATCACCTGACGTCAGGAGTTTGAGACTAGCCTGACCAACATGGTGAAACCCTGCCTCTACAAAAAATACAAAATTAGCCGAGTGTGGTGGCACATGCCTATAATCATAGCTACTCGGGAGGCTGAGGCAGCAGAATTGCTTGAACCTGGGAGGCAGAGGTTGCAGTGAGCCAAGATCACGCCATTGTACTCTAGCCTGGGCAACAAGAGTGAAATCCGTCTCAAAAAAAAATAAATAAATAAGAGAACTAATAACTATTTGAATCCCTGGCAATTTAAATCTGAGTACCTTCTCCAATCAAATGCCACATTAAGAGTTATGACTAATGAAGTTTGCTTCCAAAGTTATATGAAATAATGCCCTCTTTTTTGGTCTCCTGGAGAATAGGCTAGGTTTGGCCTTCCTTGATACTCAATTATTTGGAGCTCCAAGTGCACAGTAGCTGTTGCTGCCCCTATCCTGGGAAGCTAATCCTTCACGTGCTGCTAACTTGGGTTAGATCTTCTGCCAGCCGTACCTCACCCGTCTTTTCCCTCTAAGCAAGTCAGTGCGTGTGATTCCTTGGACACCAGAAATGCTAATCTTGTCTACTTGAATAGGCCTAAAGGTCAGGTTTAACAGATTGTTCAAGTGTATGTGACTTTGAGTTAAGTTTCTTGTCATAACTCTATCTGGGCAATAGAAGGCCACAAATTTTAAATCTCAAATGTAATCAAGTATGAAATGTCTTGGCTTATTTTTCCTTGACCAGTTAGCTGCCTTTCACACATAAAGATTATATCTTAGATAATTATTGTAGAAAGAGGAATATATAAGTTTTAATACTTTAAAAAAAAAAACTCTGGGGAAATTTACTATTTGGTCTACCCCGAACAATTTCCATGTTTAGTGGTTGTCTACTTTTTGTTGTTGTTGGGGTTTAAATTTTAGTTCAGGTAACCAGTTCAATTTCTCAGTAATCATAGTCTATTTAACTTTGTTTCTCTTTCTCCCAACTTAGCAATATTAGTATTTCTCCTCATTTTTTTATTATGAAAGATGTCAAACATAAGTTAATTAGTTGTATTACAAAATGCCCACATTCTGGATTTGTCTGTTACTTCATGGTTAATATTAGAACTTTTAATCATCATAGTTTTAATGACTTAGGTGCACTTGCTGAGAATAATTTGAGTATTTGTATTATGCCACTGCTTAAAAATTCCTAATATTGGTCTGATTCCTTTTGATGCCATTACTGAGTATGATCTTAGTGGAGAAATCCTGTAAGCTCCAAGAACAAGGTCCTAACTTTAGAATATCTGTGTTTTCTCTCCATTTCTAACAAAGATTTCTTCTATAGCTGTGAATGAGCTACTCAACCACTCTGCCTGTGCTATAAATAACAATTAGAATTGCCTACTTCATTTAAAATTCAGTGGGTTTACTGACTGATGTTTATAAAGCCCATAGGAGACGTAAAGCATAGTTTAAATGGTGATAATTAGAGAAGTGAGTGTAGTACTTATATTTTTGGTTCCTTTAAACAAGTTTATATTTAGCACATGTCATAACTTCTGTAGACATTTCTTATTTCATATGTATGTTTACATCAAAAGAAAGGAAAACTATCATTAAATGCCTACTATACAATCTGTATAGTAACTTTGTTCTATATTACATAGTGTTAGAGCCACACTATTAATCCAGTCCTTTGTAAATTTTCTAAGCTACACTTTATCATGAGGAACCTTTAAGAATTCTTCTGAATGTCACATATATGGAGAAAATCTCTCCAAAAAATGTTGATAGCTACTAATGAAGAATTTCTTTTATCTTCTGAGCAGAAACATTTAATATACATTAAATAAAATGTTTTTTAAGTGTTAATTTTCTAGTTATATTACATTTCCTGTCACTGACTCTGTTCTAGGATGTTGGCAAAGGATGAACTGATGACCATACTTGAGAAATGTTTCAAGGTTTTTAAGTCTTCTTGTGAAAAGCATCTTGGCAGCACAGCTAAGAGAATAGAGGAGTTCCTGGCCCAGTTTCAGAGCCTCGATGGTAAGAGTGTATTATTCTCCCAATTCTATTGGCCATGACAGTCACTTAACTAAAATGGCATGGAAAACCCCACCTTCTGATGTGCCTAGAGATGAAGAGATAAAGTAGTTCATGATCAGTCAGTATGCCACGCCTCATAGTATCACATTTTAACAATCACAAATAGGCCAAATGTTTCTCTTCTAGATTTGGTTTAAACAATGAAGAGCATCAAATGGGCAGAAAAAGAAATTCTTTCTCCAGTTCGACAGTTTGGAGGATTTGTCTTTAAAAAGTCAACAAAAAGAAATAAAAAATATTGGAAAGAGTAGCAGGGTGTCATAATTAAGAAATCTTTTTAGAGGTTTTTTCTTAAGCATTTCATCAAGTTCTTTATAGATTTCAAAAGCACTGCATAAATCATTTGTAAGCTTGAAAAATTAATAGCTATGAACTGCTTTCACAGCAATGAGGCTCATTGGCATGTTGATTACCAAAATCCGCATGAGGCTTACTTTAATCGGATTTACAAAAGCTAGAATCTTTCAGTCCTAAATTAACTGAGGCAGCCTGGCACTCTTCACTGTTGGAGGGTTACAGTTTCTCTCTTTTGCTTGACCTCCACATGATCATTTATAGATCCTGAATGCTTAGGGTGTCTGATTATATATAGGTAGCCATGTTCTGTTCCCTAAATGCTAGCTTTTCATGGGCTCTCTTCTTGCTGTTTCTAGCACCAAAGTATGGTATTCTTTTAGTAGAACAATAACAACAACAAAAAATACTGGTGTGTACCTTTTAGTTTTCCCAAATTTAGGGCAATTTTTTAATGGAGTTTTGGGGGAAAAGGTAGTTTTTTATATATATTCACATAGAATTGGACATGACATATTGAAAATGTCTTATGTAAAATGTCTGTTTTAATCCTTTTTTATGTTTGGCAAGTACTTCTTTGTCTTAAAAATCTTTTGGCTTTAGGAAACTGCTTTTGCAAAAATCTTCTCATATCTCTCCATAGCTGCAATGTGAGGCACTTGATGAGTGCTCAGTCATGGAAGATGAAAGAGAATGTTTGCCTGACTAGAATGGCCTGAGCAGCCAGAGTGCGGAAGTCATCAACAGGCACTAAGGGGTTTTCTTTCAGGTTATGTGTGGGTATTGCTCTTGCCACTGCAGCATGAGCTGAACTACTTTTCAGAACACAAAAACTTTTAAGGGCTGGATACTGGTATCATTAAGATCGTTGAGTTCAGCTATAACCAGAAACTAAAGTCTAGGAAAAGACAGTAGCTTGTTTGAGATCACACAGCTAGTGGTAGCACTCAGACCAGAGCCCATCTCTCTTAACCACTAGTTCATAGTTTTTCTATTGCTGATTCACAATTTAAATACGCCCTAGTAGTGATCATTGGATCAGCAAGGGGCCACCCTTAAGTACATAAATAGAGTAAAAGGCTTAGAAAAATAAAAGGTAAATAAGGTGTAAATTTCAATCTTTTACAAAATTGGATTTATGGAGATTTCTGTAAAAATAAACGGCACATACAATTTTTCATCTTTTTTTGCTGGATACCATTAACTAGAGGTAATCTAGATAAAATTTTAATTAGAGCTCATATTATATGAGCTCTAATTAAAAAACAAATTCTATGCTAGAACTGAATAAAGGAATGCAGCTTTTGAAATGGGAAGGTTGGAGATTAAGATGATTAGTAGCCTAAAGAATAAAGAATTTTACAAATTAAAGCAAAACCACTGTCTTGAAGAAATGTCTGTTATTTCCTAATTTTCAGAAGTGACTCATTATTAATAATAAACTGAAATTAAAACTCCCCACATTGGATGAGTAGAAATATTTGGCTATATGCTATCTCTGTTCCTTAACATTTATTACATATTACAGTTTGGTTTTAAAATTACAGTTGGGAAGAGTTAAGTAGGGCAGAGTGTCATATCAGATTTTTTTGAGACAGGATCTTGCTGTGCTTTCCAGGCTTAAGTGCAGTGGTGCAGTCATAGCTCACTGTTACCTCAGAGCTCCTGGGCTAAAGTAATCCTCCTGCCTCCACCTCCTGAGTAGCTAGGACTACAGAAAAGGGCCACAACACCCAGCTGATTTTTTTTTTCTTTCTTTGGAGACAGAGTCTCCCTCTGTTGTCCAGGCTGGAGTGCAGTAGCATGATGAGCTCACTACAGCCTCTACCTCCCAGGAACGATCCTCCCATTTCAGCCTCTCAAGTACCTGGGACTATAGGCACGTCCCACCATACTTGGCTAATTGTTTTGTATTTTTGTAGGGATGAGATTTTGCCATGTTGCTCAGGCTGGTCTCGAACTGCTGGGTTCAAGCAATCAGCCCATATTAGATTTATTTCAAAGGTATATTGGGTTTATTAACATGTAGCAGACTACATGTTAATGACATGGGACAAAGAAGCTAGTAGACATTTTAACCTTTAGTTATGTCTTTTTTGAACTAGAAATTACTTATAGCTAAAAAGCAGTTTATCCTTTAAGCCAGTACATATTCTCCTGCTGCATCCTCCTGTCATCGTTTTAGGCCAAACAAACCATGTGTGTGGAGTTCACAAAACCCAACCTGCACTTGAAGGAGAATGTGAGAGCCTTATGCTCTCTAGAAGGAGCACAGCTATACATTTAACCAGTTATGGTTTTCTTTCCCTTTGCTAAAGAACCATGATGCCTTTACGTTTTAGTGGATTATTTCAAAACTCTTAGACACTACCCTCTTCATACTCAAATTGTGTTGTTTACAATCTTGACATAATCAAAGGAAAACAGTTTTAAGTTTGTATGATTTTTTTAAAAAGCTATGTATAAATAACATCAAAAATATTTGAGACTCGCTGGGCGTGGTGGCTCACGCCTGTAATCCCAGCACTTTGGGAGGCTGAGGCGGGTGGATCACCTGAGGTCAGGAGTTTGAGACCAGCCTGGCCAACATGGCAAAACCCCTTCTCTACTAAAAATACAAAAATTAGCCAGGCATGGTGGCCGGCGCCTGTAATCCCAGCTATTTGGGAGGCTGAGGCAGGAGAATCACTTGAACGTGGGAGGAGGAGGTTGCAGTGAGCCAAGATGGCGCCACTGCACTCCAGCCTGGGCAACAGAGCAAGACTCCATCTGAAAAAGAAAAAAAAAAATTTTTTTTGAGACTTTTTGCTGTTGCTTTGAGGGAGTTTTGTTAGGTTGTATTTTGTTTTGTTTTCATTGTGATAACACTTCTAAAATTCAGTAGCTGGTTTTTTGAAGACATCACTACAGCACAAGTTATGTATTATTGGCCTTCAGCTTCTGTAAGAAATCATTTATCAGATGGAATCTTGATCTCTTGCCACATTAAATATATATATATAGGTGAAACTTTTACTTCCTTTGGAATAGTAGAAATGTTTGTTCTTTTGACTTGGATTTACCCTCATTGATGTCTATTGGTTTTGTATTAAAAGCAGAAAACAAAGAGGAAGAAGATGCTTCTGGGTCACAGCCAAAGGGGCTTCAGAAGACAGACCTGTATCATCTTCAGAAGGTCAGATCACTTTCCTTCCTTCCAGGTGCATCCTGTGACACTCCCTCTTTTCAGTTTGTGCTCTAGATTAGCTCTGCCTGGATGTTTTTGTTTTCATTTTTAAACCACAATCAGGAACAAAGCAGACTTTTAACTCACTTCTAAGTTGAACATCCTGTTAGTCCCATTGCCATCATCACTCTACATATACCCATTCTGGAATCTACTAGCTAACATAGGTGGAAACCATTCTGTGGGCTCAGCAAGAGAAAGAATTAGCTAGCAATAAGAGAAAATGGGAACATGGCTGCACAAAAGAAATCTGATTTTTTATCTGATGTATTTTTCTGTTTGATCAAACTGAGAGATTTAAAAGAGCCTAACTCATTAGTTTTAGTTACTTTTCTTGATTTTTTAAAATGCATATTCAAGTACAGAGTGGAAATTGAGCCACAGAATGTCCAATATATTCTTTTTGAGATAGTTCTAACTTTAGGATCTTGATTGTCAAAATGAAGAACCTTCTTTGTACTATGATACCAAATTATGATAAATGTAGAGTAAAAGTTCAATCTAAGTAAAATAAAACACATGGAACCTATTCTGTTAGTATGGCAAAAAGGCAAGATTTTTTTCTTTATCCTGTTAAGTCCTTTTCTTAAATGAATTAATGAACTGTGGATACCGAGCACTCTGCCATGTAGTTTAGTAGTAAAGTGAACTGCCCTTTTCCTCTTTCCCTAAAAATTTACTTGCATATTATAAAGCAAAACACCTTTCAGGAGAGATTCTTGCCAGACCTTAAAAATAAAACGAATAAACAAAACCCATTTTGATCTTTCTCTGTACATCCTGTCTTATGGAAAAGGCATCAGCTGCTTCTATAGAACTTAGCAACAGAGCTCCCTCTGAGGGGTTTTCTGTCTCAGGATCACCAGAAAAGGTATGTTCTTTTATCCATAGTCCTTATTGGAAATGAAGGAGTTAAGAAGAAGTAAGAAGCAAACCAAATTTGAAGTACTCAGAGAAAATGCTGTGAACTTCATTGACTGTCTAGTGAGGTAAGTCTAAATTTAGCTCTTAAGAGCTAAAAATCATGCTGTTTTTCCAATAACACTGGTGTCATAGCTGTCTATAGCCAATCCAGAACATTCTTCTCCCAGGTTAGGCATTATGCTTTTCATGTCTCTCCATCCAGCTTAGAATTGTAATTTTTATTCCTTTTCCATCATTATCAAGATGTATAATCAAATGACTTAGTTCATTCTTTTACTCTCAGTTCAAGAATATAGGCTTAAATTTGATCTACTTCATTAGGCCAGGTGAGGAGAGATGAGTTAGAAAGTGAGTGTTTCTCCCCTATCTAATAACAAAGTATTTATATTACACTTAATCTTTGCTAGGAGTAAATGCTGGATCTGAGCCAAGCCCAGAAAACAGAGCAGACTAGCCATGCTGCTCTATTTTATCCTAAAGAAAGAACATTTAATTCTAAACAATGCCAGCGCACCTCATTATCAGGTGCACTAAATTTATGTTGAGACATGTGCTTGGTAAATTTAGAAGTCTACCAATCCAGCCTGTATTTTAGGATGATTCCTTTTTAGGAAACCCAGATCATTCTGATTCATGGATTTCCCAAAAGTCAGCTTTATGTAGCTGTGTAAAATCACCCACCTAATTTTGGTGGAAGTTGGGCATGCTACAGAAAAAAATGAGAAGTGTGCAAAAGAAGATGATTTAATAACCTAAAAAGTGTGGTGAGGGGGGAACATGTTTATTGTAAATTTTAATAGCAGTTTAAACCCAACAGAAGGCTAGGCACTGAATAAAGTACTGAGAAAATAGCAGCACAATTATTAAAGAGAAAGAGTGTTTTTCTGACAAATTACATGTCTTTTCTGAAAGTTAAAAGTTTTGTTTTCCAGAATAATGTAGGGACAGTCATTGTTCCTACTCATTGGGGAGAAATTGCTAATGCCATGAAAAGGTCCAAAATGGTCAACCTGTAATCCCAGCACCTTGGGAGGCCAAGGTGGGCAGATCACTTGAGGTCAGAAGTTTGAGACCAGCCTGGCCATCATGGTGAAACCCCAACTCTACTAAAAATACAAAAAAATAGCTGGGCATGGTGGCACACACCTGTAATCCCAGCTACTCGGGAGGCTGAGGCAGGAGAATGGCTTGAACCCAGGAGGCAGAGGTTGCAGTAAGGCAGTCGTGCCACTGCACTCCAGCCTAGGCAACAGAGCAAGACTCCATCTCGAGGAGAAAAAAAAAAAAAGTGATGAACTGCAATATTGGCCAAATGCTGGTCAAAAATTACATTTTAGAACTCATAGAGTTAACCTTGCCCTACTGGGCTTTCCTGTTCTTGTAGAGTGTCTAGCCCCAAACTCTTGACTCTTCCCTTTTACCAAGTAGTCACTAAAAATAATTTTACAATGTGATTTGCCAATTTTAGGCCAAATGTCAGGTTCCAGAGTTCTTACAAATTCCAAATTGTAGGCTCTGAAACCACATCAACCATTCCCCTTTCATGATCCTTCACCTAATATGTCTGACTTTTTACCTTTCTGAGCAGTTGTTGAAATAATCCTCAGTATGATTAAATGTGTTTTGTTGTAAAATCACAGAATCTCCCATACTAGGATTTAGTGTCTTTACCAAGATTGTCCCAGGAGGGAAGAGATTAGAATTATAGCATGTTAAAGCTAAAAGAGAACTGAAGAGTCAGTCCTGTGGCAGCTAAAGCCCAGAGAGGGGCTGTGACTCATGCAAGGCCACACAGTCTCATTCTCCTGACACCTGTCAAAAGGCCCTCTCCATTTCTTTATACTGCCCTCAATGGCCACACCACAGACATCTGGGCAGAGCTTCGGGTTATGGAGAAAGGATGTCCTTTAAAGACAAATATAAGCAGGAGACTTCAGGAGGCAGAGTTCACAGTATACTATGAGCAGCTCTTGGCAAAAACACAGGCAAGAATAAGTTGCCAGATCTTAAGAGCTGAGAATAAATTACCACTTTCTAAGTTACTGTTTTTGCCAATAGTAAGCTTCAACTTTGTAGCCCTTGTTGATACTAATTCTACCAGTTCCTTCAGAACCAACTCTTTCAGGGAAGGCCTATCATTTGTCTGGTCTGAATCCAAAATGAGCATAATGCAGTGCTCTAGTGCCAGACTCATTGCTTATTTCTTCTCACGTAAGTAAGTCAGAGAAATATATTTCTATGCCAATCTCCAAGTCTACAGTCAGATAAAAATTCTAATGTATAACATATTTGTCATTGTTGTTGTTCAACTAATGTAGCCAGTGGAAACAAAATTAAGGCAGATATTTTATTTTTGCTCTGATGGTTCTTTGAGGATAGAGAGGTCTTTTGCCTTGGGAAATGCTTGCATTTCTATAAATCACATGTAAAAATTGACTCTGTCTGGTTGCCTTGTTAGATATCCAATCCTTATTACATAGCAGGGACTGCAACAAGATCTTTTAATGACAGCCATGTATAATGATTGGGAAATAACTGCATGAGGTTAGTGTAGGAAGAGTTTATGGTCAGAAATTACAAATTGGTAGCCAGCCATCACAGAAACTGTTTCCTGAAGCTACAGCTAAGTTAACTTAACCTTGAGTAATTAAGATGTTAACAGTATCTGAGGTATAGAATACTGGTCCTTAGTGAGGATTAAGTCAAAATCATACACTCTTTGCAAGCAAGTTTTGTTCCAGTTGACTCTGGAGAAGGAGCAGCACCTAGAATCAGAATGAGCAAGGGGGTCATTAGCTCTTGAGATGAGGGAGGAAAGGGGTATGGTGAAGAGTGATGTCCATGTTGAATACCCTTTCCACTTCCTCTCTTCTTCAAAGCTCCTGGCCACATTGGGACAACACAAGTGTAGGAGATTTCTAGGGAGTGGTATCCTCTCCAGAAGAAGAGAAAGGATACTTGGAAGAAGGGGAATAATGTCCCGTGACTGGGCTGAGGTAGCTGCTTTGCTCTGCTTGTACTGGTGGGGAAAGGAGCTGACACAAGCTGTCATGTGGCCAAAATACTTTAGGCTCAGGGTTGGACTAAGCCCCAGAAATCTTCTTTATGAAGTCATGTGAGTTAACTATATACTTTAATCCAGTTAGTGACATTACTCTGTCAATGGGTTATGTGTGCCAAAGCTTCTCCCCTCCAATTTGCTACCCTCCAGGAATCCCGGATGATATCACTGTCATGGCATAGACCACCTGATGGGCTCATTATACACGCTAAGTGAATTTTTAATGCCATATTTTTTAGTTCAGAATTTATTAAAATTATTTTATCATCTAGCTTATAGGTTAAAAAAATCCCAAATTATGGCAGATTTTTTTATAAGTGAAATTTTATTAATGATTTGTTTTTCAATACTCTGAAACTAAGATTTAGCCTTTTCTGCCTTCTAACGTAAAAAGTAATTCCAATATATAAAAAACTTTTGGGCTGGGCGAGGTGGCTCACACCTGTAATTCCAACACTTTGGGAGGCCGAGGCAGGTGGATCACCTGGGGTCAGGAGTTCAAGACCAGCCTGGCCAACATGGTGAAACCTTATCTCTATTAAAAATACAAAAATTAGCCAGGCGTGTTGGTGGGCGCCTCTAATCCCAGCCTCTCGGGAGGCTGAGGCAGGAGAATCACTTGAACTCAGGAGGCAGAGGTTGCAGTGAGCCGAGATTGCACCATTGCACTCCAGTCTAGGCGACAAGAGTGGAACTCAGTCTCAAAAAAAAAACTTTTGAGGTGTCATTTCCATGAAAGATATCAACTAAAAATTTTCTGTGATCCAAGAAGAATTTCCTGAACTCTTAATTCCGGGCCTTTGTTTAATATTGCCAAAGGTTAAATGTTTGTAGTGCTAGAAAATGTAGATATCTGTTTTCTCATTTACTTTAAGAAATGCTATCTTAAAGATTTCTGAGCAGAAATATAGTATATGTACATTTGTTCCTAAAGGTTTAACTCAGAACTGAAATATACAGCTTCTTATAAAGAATCTAGAGGTAGTTTTAAAACCCATTATATGGAAGAGATGCAATTCTGAGTGAAACTGTATTAGATCTGATATTTGGGTTTGTTTCGTTTGTTTTTGGTTGTTGATTTTGCTTTTAGTAAATGGTTCGGTCCTCTACAGAGAGGATTGACAAAAATGTTGTAGTGGAAATTGAAGTCCAACAGAGCCTAAAAGGAAAAAAATGTATATATGTATATATGTAAAGAAAATAAACCTGTGCTTATCTAAACATGGATGCCTGACTGGCTGTTTCAGAGAATACCTTCTGCCTCCTGAGACACAGCCTCTCCATGAGGTGGTGTACTTCAGCGCTGCCCATGCCCTTCGTGAGCATTTAAATGCTGCTCCGCGAATTGCCCTCCATACTGCACTCAACAATCCTTACTATTATCTAAAGGTAAGATGAACATTTAGTTCTCTGATTTAGTTTAGTTTAGGTTTGGTCTCATTTTGGATTAAATTCAAAATAAAGATTCAGAAATTTCAACTTATATCAAGATTATATTTTAAAATTTACCAAAAATGAAACTGCCATTATTGAATTCTCTTTTTTTTTTTAGATGGAGTCTCGCTCTGTTGCCCAGGCTGGAGTGCAGTAGTGCGATCTTGGCTCACTGCAATGTCCACCTCCTGGGTTCAAGTGATTCTCCTGCCTCAGCCTCCCAAGTAGCTGGGATTACAGGCACCTGTAATCAGAGAACTAAATCAAATTTAGAACTAAACTAAACCTCAGCTAGTTTAGCTCAGGCTCTGGGCGTCATTGTCACAAAAATATTCTAAATTTGCAGTTATGTTTTAATGAGCAGAGAGTCGGCAACTCAGGGTTGCACCTCTCCTATATTTTTAAAAATGCTTTAGACTGTAGAAAAAAATGTCTAACCCCATAGAGATACCAATTAGTAGTCAACTGTTGCTGCCAGTTTTTGACAATGTGTAATCTTTGCCCTTGACATGCTGAAGTCAGATCATAGGCACAAATACTCAAGAGTATGTTACTACTCTTGTGAAAATAAAGGAAATGTTTCCTGTAAACTTAACAGCAGATAGGGATTAAACAATATGGCCTAGTAAATTACTGAAAGACCGAAATGGTTGTTTCTAGTGGGAAAGAGAAATACTTTGGGACTTCATCTTGGATTTTAAACCAAAGAAAGATCTATTCTGAGAGCATCTGCAGAGCTGAGTGTAGAGGATAACCAGCAGTCTGCCACTAAAACTCCTGGGGCAACACACTTCAGCAGTGCCCTCGCTAAAGTCCAGACACAGTTATCAACTCCTGGAAGCTCTTTAAACAATAGCTCAAGACAGCTCACAGTTTTAGAAACTAGCTTTCTTATGACCAGGCAAAATGATCACTTTAAACATTCAATAAGCTATATATACATGAAAGAGTTTTAAGTTAAGTACGCAGAAATCTTGCCACAGTAAATACTTAAGAAGCAACTCCATAAAACCTATGAAGAGCATTCCAGTGTATTGGCTTCTCATTGCAAAATGGCACACAAACATGCAGAGTATTACAAGAGTATTGAGTAGGACGATATAAGTCAATGGTTTTCAGTGATGGTGAAAACCATTGAATAATTTCATACTTAACCAAAAAATCAGTTGTTTTTAATATATAAGCCACAAATTAAAACTTGCAAAATCTGTCTTCTTGGCTAGTGAGTCACAGAAGAGAACTCGTACGATTTCAGTTGTTGTTGGGTGGGATATAATATACCCCTGATATTATAATATCAAAGCAGGGTATGTATGTAAGACTTTGTGTTTCTCAGTAAAAGCCATGGATTTCAAAACACTGATGGTTTCTATAGAGCTTAAGATCTGCAGTGTTGACAACATAGTCTTTTCTTTAAAAAATAATTTATACCCTATACCCCTGGTAAGTGGTATTATTAGTATTTACTAATACAGTATAGTAATTGTTAGAATTCAGCTAATTGTTGGAAGTACCATTTTATTAAGTATTCCTAAAGATCTCCATAAACTTTTTACAGCAAGTGCATTTAGGTCTCAGAAATTAGTAATTTATGGATTGAAATGAAAAATATGCTTATCTTCTAATCCTGGGAATATTCTTCTGGTTACTAAGAACTAGAGGGGTTGTGACCAAGACATAAACCTAAACAAGAACTGGTTAACTACTGAATAGACTCACTCACTAAATAAAGGAAACCAAGATTCCATTTACTGATTTACTCAGTTTAGGTTGGGGGGCTTCATTAATGTCTGATTTTGTTCCTAATAATTTCTAAAAGTTAGTCATCTTAGTTTACTGTTATGTTTTAGAATGAAGCACTGAAAAGCGAAGAAGGCTGCATTCCGAATATCGCCCCAGACATCTGCATAGCATACAAACTGCACCTAGAGTGTAGCAGGCTCATCAACCTCGTAGACTGGTCAGAGGTAGGTTGGGGGGAAAAGAACAAGCTGGATATTTTTCTAACCATCCATGATGACTTTCTCAGAATATTTTTATACTTTTAGTGCTTTGGAATTCATCTTGTGTTTAATGCCTTGCCTTTTATTTGGAAAGCATAAATCACTTCAAACTTTAAAAGTTCCTTAGGAAGTGGTAGCTCAACAGCCCCCACTCCCAATCCCCTGCCCTCTGATCCTGCATTCCTTAACCAAGCCAATTCTGTGTTCATGCCAGGTCAAAATAAGTATGTGATCTAACCCAATAGTTAGCATTAAGCAAAAACTAAACAATTTAGGTCAGTTCTGTTATTTCACAAAATAAAGCATATTATTAACCAGCATTTCTCTTGAATAAAAGAAAAAACCTACACAACAGATTTAGCAATCAGGAAGTACAAGGAATACTTGGCAAGGCAATAAACAACTGTTGTTATTCTTTAAAATAAACAACAATTCTTTCTGTCTTCAGAGTAGTATTACAAAGATCTTAACTCTATTAAAGGCCTTACAGATGTCACCATTAAAAATTACCCATAATTGGCTGCTTCCAAGAAAAATAGATATTTTCCTGCGGTAAGATTAGTAGAGGAAACAGGGCTTTCTTTTTCTTTTAACTTTGACTAGCTTTGTTTCTTGTTTTTCTCTGCATACTCTTAGTTCTCTGAAACAAGATTATTCAGGAACCATTACTTTATCTTTTAACATATAAGTGGTGTAAAGAGATCATCAGTGTAGTTTTGACAATCTTAAATTTCAGTGAAGAATATGTGCCAGCTATCAACAGCCATTAAAAGAAGTATAGTAAAAGATGTTTGGCAACTGTAGACATTTTTATTTTCTTCTCTCTTGTCTATTCAAAAGGCTTTTGCAACAGTTGTGACAGCTGCTGAAAAAATGGATGCAAATTCTGCAACCTCAGAAGAAATGAATGAAATTATCCAGTATCCTTTTAAAACCATTTCTACAATGTCCAAATACACATAAAATATAAGTTTATAATTTCTCCAGATCTACACTAGATATTTATAAAGGTATACTCCAAACAACCGTATTACTTGTTAAAATTAACCATATGGTGCTAGAATCACTGAAATTTCTGAATCTTTATTTTGAATGTAATCCAAAATGAGACCAAACCTAAAACTTTTGGTATCAAATTTATATCAAGATTATATTTTTAAATTTACCAAAAATGAAACTGCCATTATTGAATTCTCTTTTTTCTTTTCTTTTTTTTTTTTTTTTTTTTGAGATGGAGTCTCGCTCAGTTGCCTAGGCTGGAGTGCAATGATGCGATCTTGGCTCACTGCCACGTCCACCTCCTGGGTTCAAGTGATTCTCCTGCCTCAGCCTCCCAAGTAGCTGGGATTACAGGCACCTGCCACCACGCCCGGCTGATTTTTGTGTTGTTAGTAGAGACAGGATTTCACCATGTTGGCCAGGCTGGTCTCAAACTCCTGACCTTGTGATCCGCCCACCTTGGCCTCCCAAAGTGGTGGGATTATAGGTGTGAGCCACCTCACCTGGCCTAATTCTTTCTTTTCGTTTTTTTTTTTTTTTTTTTTTTGAGACAGAGTTTCGCTATTGTTGACCAAGCTGGAGTACAGTGGTGCGATCTCGGCTCTCCTCAACCTCTGCCTCTTGGGTTCAAGCGATTCTCCTGCCTCAGCCTCCCAAGTAGCTGGGATTACAGGTGCCTGCCACCATGCCTGGCTAATTTTTTTATTTTTAGGAGAGATAGGATTTCACCACGTTGGCCAAGCTGGTCTCGAACTCCTGATCTTAGGTGATCTGCCTGCCTCGGCCTCCCAAAGTGCTGGGATTACAGGTGTGAACCACTGCACCTGGTGTGAATTCTCTATTTTTCTAATGTACATTTAGAAGTGGGAACGGGGAGCAATTTCCATACTATGTAGAACATTAGATTTAGGAAGCATTAAGTACTTTTCCATTTATGTTTTATTAACAGTGGATACATCTTTTCAGTATTAATGTTTTCCAGTAACAGTTATAGTTTAATTTAGAAGTTTATATTTGAACTGTCTACTTCACTTTACCAACTAGTATTTTAACATTGAGATTTTAACCTCTTTTTGTCAAAAATACAGCACGGCCAGTTTCCTTAACTAAAGCCTCCAGTGCTCGGTTTATTAGAGCTGTTTCTGAACTAGAACTTTTAGGATTCATAAAACCTACCAAACAGAAGACTGACCATGTGGCAAGGCTAACATGGGGAGGCTGCTAGAAAGCAAATAAGTGAAGCCAGAACTATGACATTCAGCTTAAGAGAAAAAGGTGACCAGTCATATTTACATACACTAGAGGAGCCTGTTTTGGTGAGAAGATAAATGGGCAATCCCCATGTGATGTTTAACAAGAAAAGTACATTGCTAATCCCAAACAGGCATATATCAAAACACTGTGGAGTGCTTTAGAATCCAACAAATAATACGTAACTAAAACTGCTCACACATTTTACTGTACTTTCCACAAAGTCATTACTAAATTGTGAGTAAATCTTTCTTGAACTTACAGAGTATAAAAATGTAATAAATTCCATTATCCAGGAGTATAAGTTATTTGCAGTTGCTTTAGCAATCCTCATTCCTCCTCTCACAATTTCTTGCATTGGCATTCCTCACTTTAGTGTACTAGGCAATAAGTAACATGAGGCCAGGCGCGGTGGTTCACGCCTGTAATCCCAGCACTTTGGGAGGCCGAAGTGGGCGGATCACGAGGTCAGGAGATGGAGACCATCCTGGCTAACACGGTGAAACCCCGTCTCTACTAAAAATACAAAAAATTAGCCGGGCGTGATGGCCAGCGCCTGTAGTCCCAGCTACTCTGGAGGCTGAGGCAGGAGAATGGCGTGAACCCAGGAGGCAGAGCTTGCACTGAGCTGAGATTGCGCCACTGCACTCCAGCCTGGGCGACCAGTGAGACTCCGTCTCAAAAAAAAAAAAAGAATAAGTAACACGAATATCTTACAGGTTGTTTCTCCTGGTTACTACAGGTTCCAAAACTGTCTCTGC
Organism: Papio anubis; assembly: GCF_008728515.1. Taxonomy (NCBI): domain Eukaryota; kingdom Metazoa; phylum Chordata; class Mammalia; order Primates; family Cercopithecidae; genus Papio; species Papio anubis. The sequence continues at coordinate 82,900,059 of NC_044981.1, forward strand.
CTCTCCATTTCCTTTAGTCTTACAACTTAAAAAAAAAAAAAAAAAAGAAGGCCAGGCACGGTGGCTCATGCCTGTAATCCTAGCACTGTGAGAGGCCGAGGCGGGCGGATCACTAGGGCAGGAAATCAAGACCATCCTGGCCAACATGGTGAAACCCCATCTCTACTAAAAAATACAAAAAATTAGCCAGGCATGGTGGCATGTGCCTGTAGTCCCAGCTACTCAGGAGGTTGAGGCAGGGGAATTGCTCGAACCCAGGAGGCGGAGGTTGCAGTGAGCTGAGATCGGCCACTGCACTCCAGCCTGGGTGACAGAGCGAGACTCCATCTCAAAAAAATAAAATAAAAATACAAAATTAGCTGGGCGTGGTGGTATACACCTGTAATCCCAGCTACATGGGAGGCTGAGGCAGGAGAATCGCTTAAAGCCAGAAGGTGGAGGTTGTAGTCAGCTGAGATTGCACCATTGCACTCCAGCCTGGGCAAAAAGAGCGAAACTCCGTCTTAAAAAAACCATGTAGCTAAAAAAAAAAAAGCTAGATGAATATGTCTCCAAAAAAAAAAAAAAAGTCAAAATGTTGCCAAGGTTAAAAATAAGGGGAAACCCCAAGGTACCATAAATAATCAACTGCAAGTCAGAGCAGAAAGCACCTAGCCCTGCAGAGCTTTGGGAAAGACAATGACCAGCATAGGTAGTTAAGTTAGATTAGGTATCTTTTCATCTTCATTTAAAAGGTGCCAGGATTTCTTATTCAACAGAATGTAAACACCTCTACATATGTACACAGGACTGTCATCTTGAATGTTACGAAATTTATTATATGCAAACTAAACACAAGTACCACCATTATCATAGAAAGCAACTGGACAAATAGAGGCTTTGACACTTTGGAATCCATGTATTAAAGACAGAGCCTCTGTCATTCTAGGGGTCCTTGAGTGAGGGTGTGGAACACAGCCCACTAAATGAATATGATCAAAGAATAAATTTCTCACGTTAAGTCAATGAGATTTCCATGATTTACCTTCATAGCAATTAGCTCAATATTTTTTCTCAATATTCTAGTCATTCTTCTTCTAGTCTTGCCTCCAACCATGTGTTTCATTTTTAAACAATAGTTAGTACAAATCTAGGGAAAGAATAGGTGATTTTAATGATTTTCCATCTATTTAAGGTAAGGAAGTTGGCAACAGGGAAGGTCTTCCAATACAAGGACACCATCACTATGTACAGTGTGGTTTCAAATGATGCATATGAGCACCAGATAAAATTGTCAGTGTTTAGAAACCATTACTTTGAACAACACTCATACGGCAAGATGCTTTTTACACTATAAGGTACAGAGGAACTGGCCTCACACAGACAAGCAGATTCATATCTAAGGCACAGATTCACTGAGTAGAGTAAGTAGCCGTGCCTTACTTTTCTTTTGCTGGGTACTAAGTTGAATTTATCCAACCTAAACGCATGTCATGCACTGAACCACTTTGACTTTCCTCACTAAAGATTATGTAAGAAAGTAACAGCATGGCAGCTGCCCTATTTTCTTTTTCTTTTTTGAGACAGAGTCTCTTTCTGTCGCCCCGGCTAGAGTGCAGTGACACGATCTGGGCTCACTGCAACCTCCACCTCCTGGGTTCAAGCCATTCTCCTGCCTCAGACTCCCAAGTAGCTGGGACCACAGGCGTGCACCACCACGCCCGGCTAATTTTTGTATTTTTAGTAGAGATGGGGTTTTGCCATGTTGGCCAGGCTGGTCTTGAACTCCTGGGCTCGAGTGATCCACCCACCTAGGCCTCCCAAAGTGCTGGGATTACAGGCATGAGCCACCATGCCCAGTCGAAAACTGCCCTTTTCACAATGAATACACAAGAGTTATAAAATTAAAACATGAAGCTCCTTTGTGGTAATCATTAATGGAGCACAAAACCCTCAAGACAGCCTATGAAATGTCAGTTCAATTCTGTGTCCATTCTGTAATTCAGGAAACCTCTACCAAAATATCTTACGAAGGAAGTATTCTGCTTTACTAAATCTTTCATTTAAGAAATAGTGATCTGAAAACCCTGAAGTAGGGTGAAATTCATTCAAAAAATACCAAGCATGTGCCATGTGCCAGGCACTGTATGCCAGTGAGCAAAGATCCCTGCCTTCATTGCATTTAGCAGAGGGAATAAAACAAATAAATGCAGGGCAGAGCACCAGGATGTTCAGGCTGCAATTTTAAACAGAGTGGTCAGAGCAGGCCTCATTGAGATGACATTTGTGCAAAAAGTCAAGAGTGAGGAAAAAATTTTCCATGAAGTTTTGTGGGAGAAGAGCATGCTAGGCAGACACTAGCACTAACAAAAATCCTACGGCTAGCTACGCTGGAAGAAGAGCAAAGGTGGCCAATGTGGACAAGGTAGAGTGAGCAGGAGGAATTCAATAGGAATTGAATGAGGTGGGGTTGAGTGCAGGTAATTTAGGGCTCCACAGACCTTTGTGAAGTTTCTTTTACTTAGGTAGGAAGCCATCTAAACAAGACTTAAGAGTTTTAAAGGATCAGTCTGGTTGCTATGAGAGAATAGGATGGGTAAGAGGAGACAAAATGAGGCAAAACAAAGACCGGTTAAGAAACCACGGAAATAATCAAAGCAAACTGTGATAGTGTCTTGGATTAGGGTAATGGCAGTAGAGATGTTAACATTTTAGGTGGAACTAAGATTAGATGAAGGATGTGAGGAGTCCAAGACCGTTTCTGCCTTGAAACAAAGAATGGAGTGGCCATTAAGTGATTGAGGATGACTGAGAGGAAAAATTTCAGAGGCAAAAATAAGTTTTAGACATAAATTTCGAGGTGTCTGCTAGATACCTAACTGAAGATGTCACATGGAGAGGTTAATATAATCTGATGTCCTTATGTGATGAGATGAGATCACCAAGATGAGTACTACAAGAGGAGGCACGCAGCCCAAGGTCGAGCTTGGGGGCACACTTATGTTTTAGCAAAATTCAGGGAAATCAGGATTGGGCCAGCAGCAAAAGACAGACTGAGAAGGAGCAGCCAGTAAAGGAGAAACATCAAGCAAGTGTAGTATTTTGCAAGCCAACTGAAGAGTGCTTCAAGGTCAAATGCTAGCTGCTGATTAAACAAAGTGGAAATCTTTGCTGCATTTTACTAAGAGTAACGGAGTGGAGACAAAGTCTAATCACCTATCAGATGACCTAACCAAGTGTCCAAACTTAGCCTGGAAAAGCCATAACTGTGTGATGCAATATGGAGACCATAGCATCACCTTGCACTCCTGCACAAGTTTAATCTGAAACTTACAAAAACTTTAGACCTTTCAGTTTACAGGAAGTTCAAAGGGATATTAGAAGTTAAAATTAATGACACTACAAAGAAAAACTCAAGAAGACAACAGGCCTAGTATTTCCAGAAAGTAAGAATCTTAATTGAATCCCATTTTGGGGGATGAAGGTAGCTATTTAAAAAAGAGACACATGGAAAAATCTGAAATAAGAACTTGATGTTAAATTAGGGAAGTATTTTATGTGGGAAAGTCTTTCAACTTTTCTGTTTGAATTTTTTTTCCTAATAAAACAAGTTGGTGAAAAAAAGGAGGGGGTAATAAACTGGGGGAAGTTTAGAAAATTCTTGAGTTTTGCTTTTATAAAGGGGAGCAGTAAAATAATCACTAGCAAGTGATATAGGATCAAAAGATTTTTTAATAACATGCTTATTATGCTTTTGGAAATGATTTAGTAGAGAAAGAAAATAGATGCAATAGAGAGGACTGCTGGAGCTGTATCTTTGCCTGAGACATGGGTTTGCATCTAGTGCTCCTTACCTAGGGCAAATGCAGGAGCAGAGAACTGTGGGAGCCATATATCCTTGAGTAGACAGAGTCAGACTATTAGGGTGCTTTTGTAGAATATTCATTTAATACCAATTACTATAAGAGTTTGAAGGGAGTAAAGAGAACCCAAACAGGGCAAAAACAAGTCATTTCCAACCCTAGCTGCTTGAATCACCTAGGCAGCATATTAAACAGATTCCAAAAGTTCTCCCCCGCCAATTGTCTAAAGCAGTCTCTGGGGACAGGTAGAGCCTGAGAATCTTCCACCATTTTCTTTAGGGTCGTCTCTACTTCTTGCCACAGGCCAAAGACAGCTTTACTAGTTTAAACCTCCAATATTTATTTTTCTCAGATTGCCTATTTTTCCAAAAATACAAAGAATTATACCTATGTGCACTTGTTAATCAAAGATTTACTAAACATACTGTATCAGTACTGCCTTTTACTAAGATGACTATTAACACAATTCTATAGATACTTACTACAAGCAATTTCAGAGATTTGGGGAATTCAGAATCCCTAGGTAGCTAAAATAATCTTAATATTGAAATCATGTATGGTTGGTGTTTGGACTAATCAACTACTGGACCCATCTGAAGTCAGAGTAGCCCATAAGCTAGGACTTTTGGGTAAGTGATAATGCAGAAATTTGGCTGTGGAAAAATTTTTTTTTTTTTTTTTTCCTGAGATGAAGTCTCACTTTGTCACCTGGAGTGCAGTGGCATGATCTCAGGTCACTGCAACCTCTGCCTCCTGGGTTCAAGCGATTCTCGTGCCTCAGCCTCCCAAGTAGCTGGGACAACAACAGGCTGTCCTGCTAACCAGTGGTTCTTAGCTGGGAACTGTTTTGTCCCTCAGGGACATTTGGCAATGTCTACAGACACTTTGGTTATCACAGTTGTGGTAGAGGCCAGAGATGTGGCTAAATATAATAATACACAGGAACAGTCACCACAGCAAAGAATGATCTGGCCCAAACTGCCATTAAGTACTGAAGTTGAGAATCTCTGTTCTAGACCATTAAAAGGGGGTAGAATTGGCCGGGTGCAGTGGCTCACGCCTGTAATCCCAGCACTTTGGGAGGCCAAGGCGGGCGGATCACGAGGTCAAGAGATCAAGACCATCCTGGCCAACATGGTGAAACCCCGTCTCTACTAAAAATACAAAAATTAGCAGGGCGTGCTGGTGCACACCTGTAGTCCCAGCTACTCAGGAGGCTGAGGCAGGAGAATCACTTGAACCCAAGAGGTGGAGGTTGCAGTGAGCAAGATGGCAGCACTGCACTCCAGCCTGGTGACAGAGCAAGACTGTGTCTCAAAAAAAAGGGTGAGGGGGCATAGAATTACACACCTTATTGCCACCCTGTGCTATACCAATGTTTCTCAATCACTAATTGGCATATAAATTGCCTGGGCACCTTGTGAAACCACAGAATTGGTGAAATGTAATTACCAAAGCTAAAAATAAAAAGATCCGGCCGGGCACAGTGTTTCACGCCTGTAATCCCAGCACTTTGGGAGGCCAAGATGGGCAGATCACCTGAGGTCAGGAGTTCAAGACCAGCCCCGCCAAAATGGTGAAACCCCATCTCTACTAAAAATACAAAAAATTAGCTGGGCGTGATGGCGCATTCCTGTAATCCCAGCAACTCAGGAGGCTGAGGCAGGAGAATCGCTTGAACTTTGGAGGCAGAGGTTGCAGTGAGCTGAGATTGTGCCATTGCACTCCAGTCTGGGTGATGAGAGCAAAACTCCGTATCAAAAAAAAAAAAAAAAAAATCCTTTTTCTTCTACTAACTTGATCAATTATAAATGTATATTTAAGATTGTCTTAAATTTTGGAAATATGCTATTAGAATTCAACAAAAGAATTCACTGAAGCATTTTTTTGCTCACTTCATTGTAAGAAAGCTATGTCTGGAAACCATGTATGGAAAGGTTTTTGCTGAAATCGTGCTTTTGCGTATCAAGTCCTTAAAGGAAAAACTGGATTCTACTGATATCTGAGGTAATTCTATAGCAGTTAAGATACCTGTAACATTCTATCAGGCAGTAAGTTACAGAAGGAATTTAGAATCAGAACTCAGTTTTTTGAAATAGCACTAAAATCTTAGAAAATTAACTTCATTGATTCCTGGAAAATGCTTACGTTTTAAAACACCGCCTTTATTCAAATACTACCCCCATCTGTACATTAAGAAACAAGCAGAATAGAAGTAAATGTTTTATTCTTCCAACTAAATTCCAGTACTACAAGGGCAATAAAACAATGATACACTGGAAAAAAAAAATGCAGCAATAAACATTTGTTAAAAAGACTGATAGAATAAATAAAACTACCAAAAAAAAAAATTATATAAACCCATTCTGAAACCCCAAGAAGTCCTGGAATACAGAAATGCCCTCCTCCTTCACTATTTCACAGGAAGCAGTGCAGGCTATTTGCTTAATATTGTCCTGGGATTACATTCTAAAATTAGTAACTGGTTATAGCTTGGTTGTAGTGCACAATTAAAATCACACTAACTTCATCTGAAGTGTCATTCTACAGTTTTATTTACACAACCAGTGAAGGGCATGTTCTAGAATACCAGCTTTAATCCTTTTCAAACATTAATATAAGAAGCCAAATTGTAATGATACAGCAAAATGAGGCCACTGGTATTAATACAGGTAGCAAAGGTCCACATCCAGGTGGTACTGACATCAGGGAAATTTCCAAAACCAGTTGCTGCTGCCTAAGAGTGGTTGCCACTGACGAAAGCTTGAAATAACCTGTATTCACAGAAGGGGTATTGGCATTGCTGCATGTCATAATTGGGACCTCTTGCAACAACTCAACAAGGAACAAGGCAGCCCACAAATGCAGGATACGTGATTCATGAAACATCTAAAGGGTGAGAAAAGGAAAATTAGTGCAAAATATGGGTCAAAATCCAAACAAATACTAGACCTTGATTCCCAGTATTGCCCCTAGGTATTTAACCAAAAGTCTTGCAAAGTTATACTGCCTATTTCCTCCATACAGTCTCAGTAATTTTGTTAAATTCTCTTTTTGAGTATGAAAATAATTACAATGTCTTCTCCTTAAAAGATAGGCTTGAGTTTATAACTTCAAAGGTGAAATACTTACAACTAGCAGGCTGTTCTCCATATCGTCGCATTATTTGATCATGCGTAAACTTCACAAACGCATCATATTGTTCTATAAATCAAGGTACATGTCAATTACATGATTTGTAAAATGCCTTAATATTAACAGCCAGATAAACTGAAAATACAAAATGTATAGTAAAACAATTCTAAGTTGACAATCACTTACATAACCTCGGTAGTACTAATACTGTATCAAATAAAAACAGCATGGAGCTTATCAGTCAAGAAACCTAGGTTTTAGTCCAATCACATGACCTGACATAAAGACTAGGTGAGATTTATTATTTCATAACAATTAAAAACAAGGCCGGGTGCAGTGGCTCACGCCTGTAATCCCAGCACTTTGGGAGGCCGAGGCAGGCGGATCATAAGATTGAGACCATCCTGGCTAACATGGTGAAACCCCGTCTCTACTAATACAAAAAAAAAAAATTAGCTGGGCATGGTGGCACACACCTGTAGTCCCAGCTACTCGGGAGGCTAAGGCAGGAGAATTGCTTGAGCCTGGGAGGCAGAGGTTGCAGTGAGCCGAGATCGTGCCATTGCACTCCAGCCTGGGTGACAGAGCAAGACTCCATATTAAAAAAAACAAACAAAAAAAAATTGGCCAGGCGTGGTGGCTCACGCCTGTAATCCCAGCACTTTGGGAGGCCGAGGCGGGCAGATCATGAGGTCAGGAGATCGAGACCATCCTGGCTAACACGGTGAAACCCTATCTCTATTAAAAATACAAAAAAAATTTGCCAGGTGTGGTGGCAGGTGCCTGTAGTCCCAGCTACACGAGAGGCTGAGGCAGGAGAATGGTGTGAACCTGGAAGGCGGAGCCTACACTGCCACTGCATTCCAGCCTGGGTGAGAGTGAGACTACGTCTCAAAAAATAAAAACAAAAAAACAAAGGGCTTTCAATAGCTTTTTACCCTTCTACTCGGAAAGTTATTGTATGTGGGCTATGAATGGCAACTGACTGCAATGAGAATAGCTAACAACAAAAAACTACCTAAAACCTGATCAAGTTATCACAGAAAAAGTTGTTATATATCTAAGCAATTTCTCTTCTCTACATTAACACTTCTACATTAATTCTTTAAGAATCAAAAAGCTTACATATCTATATAAACAGTAAATCTGTGGCTAAACATTCTATTTATGTTATCGTACATAATAAATTTTATTTACTGTACTTAAATTATCAAATTGTACTGATTTCTTCTGATAATTAAAACAGGACTGCAGTTTGATACTCAAATGACTTACACAGTGACAGCCAATTAGATATTTTAAATGTCTAGATTGATGGCAAAGTTATGAAAAATATAAAGTCAAAAAATCCACAACCAAATTGAGTTAAACAACTAACATCCTTTTTTAGTATAGGGTACATACCAATACTACTGCTTATCTACACGGCTAGCCAATACTCTTTTCCTGAGGTTACCAAGGCGGGCCATGAGCCATAAGGTTAATTTCCTTTCCTGAACGGAAATTTTCTCGTTCTCAGAGAATATACTGCACTAGTGTATAGAAAGTGAAATTAAAGCACACGTGGAAAATAATGCATTTTGTACAACTGAGTTCCTCAGAGACTCTAATAAACACACCTCATACCTGCAAGTTTTGTGTTCAATATTTCTTCATATTCTTCTCGAACTTTCTCTTCACGTTCTTTCAACAAACGTTCACAGATCATCCCAACCTGCCGTAGAGTAAATAAGGGCTGTTCTTTTTTTAATGGTGAGGATGCTGCAGATGAAGTCCCTATGTACAGTGAGGACAAAAAATAGTACCTGGTTTAGAGCCATGATAGAAAGCAATTTCTAAATGAAGAGGTTTCATTTGGATCTCTTCAATCTTGATATAAAAGCATTTTAAAATCAGATTTTAAGCACAGCATTTCACAAGTCTTAAAACAACCAAAATAATAATTCCATCAGCTGGTGACGCTGGAAAAACGCGGCAAGATGTAATCAAGATAAAAAAAAGTCTAAAGATGAGTAGAAAAAACTTTAAGACATAAGAAAGGCTAGGCGTGGTGCTCATGCCTGTAATCCCAACACTTTGGGAGGCCGAGGCAGGCAGATCACCTGAGGTCAGGAGTTTGAAACCAGCCTGGCCAACATGGTGAAACCCTGTCTCTACTACAAATACAAAAAAAATTAGCCAGGCATGATGGCAGGCACCTGTAATCCCAGCTACTCGGGAGGCTGAGGCAGGAGAATTGCTTGAACCCAGGAGGCAGAGGTTGCAGTGAGCCGAGATCGTGCCACTGCACTCCAGCCTGGGCAAAAAGAGCAAAACTCCATCTCAAAAAAACAAAAACAAAAAATTAAAAATTAAATTTAAAAAAGACAAAAAACAAACATTACAATGATGGGTCCCATTACAAAACCTCTTATCTCCTTTCTGGAAAATACCATACCATGAAGTATTTTAGTGACTAAACTTTCCTACACCAGGAATAAAGAACACCTCAGGTCTAAACTTAATTTATTTAGTCCCAGAATAACAAATCATTATGCCAGTAAAAAGACACTTAATCTTCAAAGCCATACCATTAATATCTTAACAGCCCACACACAATGAACCGGTAAATTATTCTACCATCATTTCACACCTTTAGAAAGGGGTTTTCCTTTATTAAAAAAGAAAATAGGCCGGGCATGGTGGCTCACGCCTGTAATACCAGCACTTTGGGAGGCCGAGGCGGGCGGATCACCTGAGGTCAGAAGTTCAAGACCAGCCTGACCAACGTGTAGAAACTTCGTCTCTACTAAAAATACAAAATTAGCTGGGCATGGTGGCGGATGCCTGTAATCCCAGCTACTCGGGAGGCTGAGGCAGGAGAATCACTTGAACCCAGGAGGCGGAGGTTACGGTGAGCCAAGATCATGCCGTTGCACTCCAGCCTAGGCAACAAGAGAGAAACTCCATCTCAAAAAAAAAAAGAAATTTAATGTTGGCACAATAAAACCTTTGTTTAAAAAAAGAAGGTACAGCATGAACCCTTTTTTAAAAAGATTAAAAAACATTCTGGAATCTAGCTGGGTATGGTGGCTCATACCTGTAATCCCAGCACTTTTTGGGAGGTTGAAGCAGGTGGAACCCTTGAGCTCAAGGCCAGCCTGCACAACATGGCAAACCATGTCTCTAGTAAAAATACAAAGATTGGCTGGGAGTGGTGGCATGTGCCTGTTCCTAGCTACAGGGTAGGCTGAGGTAGAGGCTGCAGTGAGCCAAGATCTCACCACTGCACTCCAGCCTGGGCAACGGAGTGAGACCGTGTCTCAAAAACAAAATGAAACAAAATAAAAAAGACATTCTGGAATCTACTTTGCTGGAGAAGCATAAATGATTCTAAAGGTGTTTGAACACATTGACTACTACCATTCAGTTAACAACAATTCGCATGGAAAAATAAGCTCAAGTACTGAGCTGATAATGCTATGCTCAAAACTCTATAGTATCATAGAACTACACTGTCATCACACTAAGAATCCCAAAGCAGCTGCAACATCAGTGTCTGTCAATATCATTAGTAAATTGGCAAGAATATTCCTTCAGCATTTTTATACCTATTAGTATTTTTTTATAAAAGAAAATATTTTGTAGTAATAACATCTATTGTAATACTGCTAAAAGTATTTTATTCACATTCAAGTGCACCACTCATTTGTTATCTATTGTTTCTTCATCTCACTCTGTGAATTTGCCCTGGTACCACCAATATTACTCTCTTAACTTAATGCTGCTTATAACCGGCATGGCAGGAGCTAGTTAACTATGCTTATTAGAACTGCGCATATCACAATAACAAAGCACACCAGCTTTATTCCATAATTACCCAAGGCTATCTTAATTTATTTTCACATTCCCAGCTTTGTTACTTAAGACTGCCAGTTAACTGATCTTCTAAGTGAGTAAGGAAATAATGATCTTGGTTTCCTGCTAATACAGTCTAGTACCCAACCCTCACCTCTTACTATGTTTCAACCACTAATAACTGGCCCCCCACAACGGGCATGGCAGTATTTAGTTTTGAACAATTTCATGTTTCCTCATCTAATTTTATTTGACTATATTATGGTCTTTGATTTTTTTTTTTTTCTTTTTTTTTGAGACGGAGTCTTGCTCTGTCGCCCAGGCTGGAATGCAATGGTGCGATCTCTGCTCACTGCAAGCTCTGCCTCCCAGGTTCATGCCATTCTCCTACCTCAGTAGCCGGGACTACAGGCACCTGCCACCACACTCAGCTAATTTTTTGTCTTTTTAGAGTGATGGAGTTTCACTGTGTTAGCCAGGATGTTCTCGATCTCCTGACCTCACGATCCGCCCGCCTTGGCCTCCCAAAGTGCTGGGATTACAGGCATGAGCCACTGCGCCTGGTCGAAATTTTTTTATTCTGCCAGGTTTTCCCACCCTTGCTAGAGGGAGGAGAGAAAGCATTGAACAAAGGCAACTGTTGTCACAAGAAAAGCTATTTTGCTGAGAACTTTACTAAAGGTAAGAGCCACTATTGATGGCTCTCTTTCAGCAAAACCTTCAACTTTCTCTTTGCTTCAAGTAGCCCTTATTCCTTTTTTTTTTTTTTTTAAAGGAAGGTTATTTGCAAACACTCCCCCCAACAAAAGGTAGGTAAAAACAGATACAGGGTCAAAAAAAATAATAATAATCCACCTTTAGAAATCTATCCCAATAAGACAAGTGTGTAAGGGAGGGTACGTATACAGGGATATTTCTTAAAATACTATACCAGCAAAACATCTAAGCTGAATTATCAATAAGCGTTCGGTCATGACAAGGTACATCTATACCTAACAAAGGAGCATATAGTATTCTGTTAATTTTTTTTTTTTTTTTTTGGAGACAAAGTCTCACTCTGTCGCCCAAGCTGGAGTGCAGTGGCACAATCTCAGCTCACTGCAACCTCCGCCTCCCAGATTCAAGTGATTCTCATGCCTCAGCCTCCCAAGGTGCTGGGACTACAGGCACATGCCACCATGCCTGGCTAATTTTTCTATTTCCAGTAGAGACAGGGTTTCACCATGTTGGCCAGGCTGGTCTCAACTCCTGACCTCCAGTGACCTGTCTACCTCGCTCGGCCTCCCCAAGTGCTGGGATTACAGGCATGAGCCACCGTGCCTGGCCTATTGTTAATTTTTTTAATAAAGGCTACAAATCATAGTACTTACAGGATGTCCACTTTGGGGATATTATTATACAGGTGGTTGTCTCTGGTTAGTGGGAATCCAGGTGATAATTCCTTATTTTGTACCATATTTTTAAGATGTCATGCATTACTTGTATAAATGTTTTTTTAAAACTCAGAGGAGATATAGTAGCTTAAATGACTAAAGACAACTTGGATTAAACTTTTCCCACTCTAAATAATAAACTTTATAAAAGAAAAGAAATGTTATTACCTGGTGAAGCTGGTCCACTGAGGAGAAATGCATGTGGCTGTGCGTCAGAAGTACAACACGGATCTGTCTGTTGGAAACTCGTTTCTAAATGTCTTCTCTTCTGCATTCGTTTATACTCTTGTTTTATGTTGTACAGAATTTGTTCTAAAATACAAAAAGTTAAAATTTGGCAAGATAAAAACTTTCACATTAAAAAAGAGGTTGGCTTTCCAACATTATTTAGTAGACCAATCTACCCAAAATATTCCTTTCAAATAATATCCAGAAAACTGACATTCTGGTAGGAACTCATTTCAGCATAAATGAGGACATTCACTTAGCACATACACACCAACTGGAATTCAGCTGTTCAACAATATTCTTGCTGAGCACTGACTAGCAAAAATAAAGTTTTTCAATCAAAATAATGGTCAAGTAGTCTGTGAACCCAAACACCTATTTTACTCAGATTCTTGAGTTCCAAACTTAAAGCTCATTTATTCATCACATAGAACTATTACACTAACAGGCTTTTCCAACTGCCTTTAATGCCTTTATGCCTTTTCCAAGCCCATAAATAAGAAGGGGCGTGGGGGATTACGTATATTCAAGCACACAACAGTCTGAAGTGACAGTAGGTCAATAAAAAGACAAAGCAGATGGGAACTAAAAAAGTCATCATACATTAAATGGCCATGGCCAATTATTTTAAGCTCAATAAAACCTAAGAATACTATAGCATTCTGAATCTTGGGGCTGGAGGGTGGGGTGAGGGAGAGACCATGTGAAGTGACTGGTACATGACAGGTCCTCAATAAATAAGAACCACCATACCACAGTGCAATTATCTTGAAACACAATCACACGAATGAGTAAAATTATATCTGGCATATCTTTTAGGCCAGTATGATTCATTTCAGAAAGATTTCTAACTCAAAATAATTACCATCTGGCCCCTCCAGAAAATCCCTACCTGGGGGTTTCCACTCCTCACTACACCTCCACACTACACCTCACTACACCTCCACACTCCATAGCTCCCAAGTTAACAGGTTATCAATGTGAAACTACATCCCTAGAAGTTTACTAATCAAAATCCAAAGCAAGATTAAATAAAAATGAAATGTTTAGGTGGCAATTAACTGGCAATAAAAAGACTGACAGAGTGGAGTGTAGCCTTAAAATTCAATTTTACAATGATGCATTAATTTAAGAACTGTTAGATATTGGTGAAGTGGGGTGGCTTAACACCTGTAACCATGGCACTTTGGGAGGTCGAGATGGGAGGGTCACTAGAGGCCAGGAGGTCAAGACCAGCCTGGGCAACATAGAGGGACCCTGTCTCTATGACACACAAAAAAGAGAGCTAAAGATTTACATACAATAATTCTTTTTAAAATGTAACACTGGTGGTTTTCGTAGATAACCACCATATCTACAAAATCTTGTCACTTACCTCTTTTCTCACTTTATTTCCCTAGGAGAACTTTTAAAATTTTTGAGAGACTCTGGGAGGACAAATAAGTTCCCTTAAACATTTTAAATACTGCTTGTTTCATTATTTAAACTGAAAAAAAGTTGCAAGACATATCCAGTTAAAGATACCATTTACATAAATTTCGTTGTATAAAAAGACCTGTTTATATATACATGAATGTGTGGTTTAAGTACAAAATCACACATCCATGTGTACTTAAACAGGTCTATAATGATTAATTTCAGCATTTTTCATTTGTTAACATTTGTTTAATACGAGTTATGGTCATTTTCAGTCCTTTTCCATTTATTTGAACTACTTTGTAATTTGAAAACAAAGTTATTCCAATTGAGTGACAGTGGTTAAATTATTAAATTATCAGTGTTGGCATGAAAGAGTTGTCTACTGAATGGTAAGCATACCTTGATATAAATAGGTTTCCTAATATTCACCAGAGGTACCCAATAAAACTAATGTAACATCTGCTTTCAACCACGACAAACACAAATACCCTCATTTTTTAAATAACAGACCTCTTTTCAGTAACAGCAATCTAAAGCGTTTTTTTCTTTTCGAGACGGAGTCTCGCTCAGTCATCCAGGCTGGAGTGCAGTAGCGCGATCTCGGCTCACTGCAACCTCTGCCTCCCAGGTTCAAGCAATTCGCCTGCATCAGCCTCCCAAGTAGCTGGGACTATAAGTGTGAGCCACCACGCCCAGCTAATTTTTATATTTTTGGTAGAGACAGGGTTTCACCACATTGGTCAGGCCTGTCTCGAACTCCTGACCTCAGGTGACCACCCTTCTCGGTCTCCCAAAGTGCTAGGATTATAGGTGTGAGCCACTGCACCCAGCATTTATATTTTGCTCTCTGAGAGAAAGTAAGCTTCACTCACATTCATCACTTTCTGTCCAAAGCTACCATTATCCTGATCAAAAGTGCTATTCAAAACATCATAAAATTTATTTATAACCAGAGATTTTAGGAGGTACTAGTTTGGAGTAACCTGACCTTAATATTTATCTTTTGTGTGACTTACATACGTTCTTTCATCACCACATAGCTGTTCTCAGATTTAGTGTTCCTTCTGCTTCACAAGTCAACCAAAGCACAACTAAAATGTACCAAAAGAATGCTTGTATAACAACCACCTCAATTTGTTCATTTGATAATCTCAAATGAAAGCTAACCCAGAGGCCGGGCGCGGTGGCTCACGCCTGTAATCCCAGCACTTTGGGAGGCCGAGGCGGGCGGATCACAAGGTCAGGAGATCGAGACCACAGTGAAACTCCGTCTCTACTAAAAAAATACAAAAAATTAGCCGGGCGCGGTGGTGGGCGCCTGTAGTCCCAGCTACTCAGGAGGCTGAGGCAGGAGAATGGCGTGAACCCGGGAGGCGGAGCTTGCAGTGAGCCGAGATCGCGCCACTGCACTCCAGCCTGGGCAACAGCGCGAGACTCCGTCTCAAAAAAAAAAAAAAAAAAAAAAAGAAAGCTAACCCAGAATTAAGAAACAGTAAAACTTTTAAAAATTTATCTTTGTAAAACTCTATACCATCAGACACTTAGAGACATCACTAACATTTTAAGGTGTAATTTACAAATGACAAAATTAACCAATTTAAATGTACAATTCATTTGAGTTCTGACAAGTACATACATACAGTTTTGGAACTAACATTAACTATGATAAATAACTTTTTATCACTCCAAAAACTTCTCTTGGGCTCCTCTGCAGTTAATTCACTACCACCATCACCACTTCCCCAGTACAGTCCACCAACACTCATCTGCTATTACTATACAGTTTTGCCTTCTCTAGAATTTCACATAAATGGAATCATAAAGAGTACAGACTTTTATGTCTGAACTACTTTCACTCAGCAAAATGCTTTTGAGATTCATATATTTTGCATGAATCAGAAATTCCTTTTCGTTGGTGAGAATTCCATTGTATGTATGTATACATACACATATCTATCCTTTCTCCTGTTAATGGACATTAAGACTGTTTCCAATTTGGAACTATTATGAATATTCAAGTACCAGTCTTTGGCGGACATGTTTTCATTTCTCTTGGATAAATACCTAGGAGTGGGAATAGGCTGCCTAATCATATGGCAAATGAAGGGTTTATTTTGTTCTTACAAAATAAAATCGCGAAACCATTTTCCAGAGTGATTTTGTCATTTTGCATTTCTACCATAAAAGTATTACAGCTCCAGCTGTTCCACATCCTTGCCAACACTTGATATTGTCAGCTAAAGAGCTGAAGAATTTTTAAAGCTATTGACTGCATGCTTTTTACATCAAATATGATGCAACTATGTCATCTAAGCCACACTGGTGCCCTCAAATGCTCTAATACTGGTAACATGTGATCAACAATGTTACGCAGTGAAGGGTCCAATTTAACTTGGCCAAGATCTCAACCGCACAAGTAGCAAACAGCTAACTGCAATGGCAAGCCTCAAGCTCAATTTATTTCAGTCCAGGGATATAAACAGTCTTGAAGCTGATAAACTCAAGAAACTTCCTCGGATTCAATATTCTACAACCACCACATTGCTAAGCTCAATCTAGATACTTGGCTGACCTGAGTTGCTTTCACACCAGGTAGATAAAGGCCTTCTACATATCAGTAAAGTACTTGTCTACTTAGTCTTAAGCTACTTAGATCTGGCCATCTCTTACCAAACCAGCAAGTTAACATTTTATCCAAGGTACATGTAATATCTGACATTGTCTTGCCAATACAATTTAAAGTTCATTAAAGAAAAAAGAAGTCCAAGCTTCACTTGTATTATCAGTTGCATATTCCAGTTTTAATCATATGCCTTCCTATTTGGCTTATGAGGCATAGACTGAATTTGCAGCAACCATTTAGAACAAAATATGTAGAGTTATCTTCAAGACAAGCTACAGCACATAAATGGCTGTATATTCTTTTACTAAATCCTAAAAACTACCTCTTTTACCATAAAATACTGCTAAGTGGAAGTCATTATTAGCAAGTTCTACGACTCACAGCATTTTCATTCGCAAAACCAGTACATGTCGGCCGGGCGCAGTGGCTCACGCCTGTAATCCCAGCACTTTGGGTGGCCGAGGCGGGCGGATCACGAGGTCAGGAAATCGAGACCACAGTGAAACCCCGTCTCTACTTAAAAAAAAAAAAAAATACAAAAAATTAGCCGGGCGCAGTGGCGGCGCCTGTAGTCCCAGCTACTCGGGAGGCTGAGGCAGGAGAATGGCGGGAACCCGGGAGGCGGAGCTTGCAGTGAGCCGAGATCGTGCCACTGCACTCCAGCCTGGGCGACAGAGCGAGACTCCGTCTCAAAAAAAAAAAACAACTAGTACATGTCACTAAAATTGCTAATTAGGTGGTATCAACAAGTCAGCACTTATTTCTTTGGAATATTTTCAAAAACAAATTAGGAGGCCGAAAGCAGTGGCTCACACCTTTAATCCCAGCACTTTGGGAGGCCGAGGCAGGAGGATCACTTCAGGTCAGGAGTTTGAGACCAGCCTGGCCAACACAGTGAAACCCCATCTCTACTAAAAATACAAAAATTAGCTGGGTGTGGTAGCGGATGCCTGTAATCCCAGCTACTTGGGAGGCAGAGGTAGGTGAATCGCTTGAACCCAGGAGGCAGAGGTTGCAGTGAGCTGAGATCATGCCATTGCACTGCAGCCTGGGTAACAAGAAAGAAAACTCTGTCTCAAAAAAAAATAAATAAGTAAATATTGTAAACATGGAAATAAAAGGCCTCTTTCTAGTTGCCACTGATTACTTAGGAAATGCTGGGCACCATGAATAAGGTCAACAATATAAACAGGAGAAAGTAGTTACGGGATAAAAAGCCTAATGGAATTGATGGGGGCAGGACAAACAGCATCAAGGTAAGACTGAGCAAAGAACATGGAATTAGAAGCAACTAAAAATAACTTTAAAGAGAACCACAAAAGAAGGGTGGGCTGTCAAAGTATCTTTCTAGGGTCCATACATTTAAGTTCTAAAAATCTGACATGTGAAACTAGAAACTTTTGCTCCACACCCATAAAGCTTTACTGTTTTCCTCCAGACATCATTACTAGATCAAACATTAAGGTTTCGCTAGCAGTTTTAAGTTTAGGTGTATGGGGTCCCTCTGGATCATTTTATAGATCAATACCATTTATTTCTCCATGGAATATCTTTGGAAAACAAAATGAAAGTGGACCTAGAAAGACAATGCAAACAATGGGATTAAAAAAGAAATCTTGGGGCTGGGCGCAGTAGTTAATGCCTGTAATCCCAGCACTTTGGAAGACCAAGGCAGGCAGATCACCTGAGGTCAGGAGTTCGAGATCAGCCTGGCCAACATGATGAAACCCTGTCTCTATTAAAAGTACAAACATTAGCTGGGCATGGTGGTGGGCGCCTGTAATCCCAACTACTTGGGAGGCTGAAGCAGGAGAATTGCTTGAACACGAGAGGCGGAGGTTGCAGGGAAACAAGATGGCACCACTGCACTCCAGCCAGGCAACAGAGCAAGACTCAGTCTCAAAAAAAAAAAAAAAAATCTCGAAACTCTGCCAGTTCTAGTCAGGAACACGAATGATATGAAAACCTGTACATAATTAAGTAAAGAAAACTTGCAGTAGCCATTAAGACTTAAAACTAAGACACTGTTCCAAAATAACAGAGCAATGTATGGTTCTGAACTACACACTAGATACTGTCATGATTACTTTCTAAATTAAAACGCACAACTTGGGCGGGGCACGGTGGCTCATGCCTGTAATCCTAGTACTTTGGACGGCTGAGGTGGGCGGATCACCTGAGGTTGGGAGTTCGAGACCAGCCTGACTAACATGGAGAAAACCCCGTCTCTACTAAAAATGCAAAATTAGCTGGGCGTGGTGGCGCATGCCTGTAATCCCAGCTATTCGGGAGGCTGAGGCGGGAGAATCGCTTGAACCCGGGAGGTGGAGGTTGCAGTGAGCTGAGATTGCGCCATTGCACTCCAGCCTGGGCAACAAGAGCAAAATTCCATTTTCAAACAGAACAAAGCACTACTTGGAGTTGCTATGAAAACCCATCTTTATTAATTGGCTATTTTCCCAGGATCATCTCTTCTGAAACTAAAACAGTTCTTATGTTCTCCTTGATGGAATCTTAAGGACAATATTCTTATCCAACCAAGAGCTATTTAACTATAAAGAATGAGCTGATGCCATTTTAAATTCACTTTAAAATACTATTATTTCACTGGTACATATAGCCAACGATTACTTATTTGAAAGAAACGACTCAATTTGTTAAAACACTGCAGGTAAATGTTAAGTTTTACATCTCCAGCTTATATTTACACTAAGCGGATACATTAACCTTGTTGCTATTGTTATGTAGCTCTTAACTACTTTTAAGTATTTTCTCAAATAACTTACAAGCTACCAAAATATAACAAAGAAAGCATGGCCGCATGCAGTGGCTCATGCAAGGCTGAGGCAGGAGGATCACTTGAGGCCCGGAGTTTGAGACCAGCCTGGGCAACAAAGCGAAAACTCTTATCTCTACAAAACATAAAACATAAAATTAGCAAGGTATGGTGGCTTGCCCCTGTAGTCCCCAGCTACTGGCAAAATGAGGCAGAAAGATAGTTCCAGGCTACAGTGAGCTACAGTGAGCTACAATGGCGCCACTGCACTCCAGCCTGGGTGAGAGTGAGACCTTGAGTTTCTTTTGGTTTTTTTTGTTTTTTTTTTTTTTTTGAGATGGAGTCTCGCTCTGTTGCCCAGGCTGGAGTGCAATAGTGTGATCTCAGCTCACTGCAAGCTCCGCCTGCCAGGTTCAAGCGATTCTCCTGTCTCAGACTCCAGAGAAACTGAGATTACAGGCGCTTGCCACCAAGCCCAGCTAATTTTTGTATTTTTAGTAGAGATAGAGTTTCACCAGGTTGGCCAGGCTCATCTTGAACTCCTGACCTCAGGTGATCCACCCGCCTCAGCCTCCCAAAGTGCTGGGAATACAGGTGTGACCCACCGTGCCCGGCAAGACCCTGTCTTTAAAAAAAAAAAAAAAAAAAAAAATCAGCCAAGTGTAGTGGCACGTGCCTGTAATTCTAGCTACTCGGGAGGCTGAGGTAGGAGAATCACTTGAACCGTGGGGGAAGGTGGAGGTTGCAGTGAGCCGAGATTAAGCCACTGCACTCCAGCCTGGGCAACAAGAACGAAACTCCATCTCAAAACAAAAAGGGCAATAAATGGAGAAGTGGAAATTGAACTGCCCCAAACCCAAAACCCAAAATGTACATGCTACAGAAACATTTGGTTCCAAAGCAAAAGATTCAGCTCTTATTCCAATTAACCACAGCCACAAGGGCAATGGTATTTACCTGCAGGGTTTTAACAAATTGAGTAATTTACTTCAAATAAGTAGCACTGGCTACACAGTACCAGTGAAATGAAAGAATTTGACCTTGTAGTGATTACAGTTGTTCCTCCTCCCGTAGGGAAGATAAATGAATGCCTTTTATACAGTTAAATATTATGTAAGTATAAATGTAGAACCTAAGCCAGCTTGCACAGACTGAGAAAGCAGACTCTTTGAGGACTCCAGTATAGCACAATCAAGCTGAAGAACAAACCCATTTCCTGTAACAACTTGTTCAGGCACCCCAAAACACATTAGCATACCTGGGCCAGGCACAGTGGCTCATGTCTATAATCCCAGCACTTTGGGAAGCCGAGGAGGGTGGATCACCTGAGGTCAAGAGTTTGAGACCTGCCTGGCCAATATGGTGAAACCCCGTCTCTACTAAAAATTCAAAAAAATTAGCCGGGCAAGGTGGTGCACGCTTGTAATCCCAATCGCTTAAACCTGGGAGACGGAGGCTGCAGTGAGCCGAGATAGTGCCAATGCACTCCAACCTGGGCAACAGAGCGAGACTCAGTCTCAAAACAAACAAAAAAAGCATACCTGGAACCAGGATTTTCAAAACTGATGACTAACAGGCCAAACTCAGCCCCACGGACATGATTTTTTTAAAACACGTTAATTTGTAGTCATTTAAAAACTGGGTGGTTTTACATATAAAGTCAGACTTCTGACAACTCTTAGGAAAATCAGGTAACATGGCAAAACTCAGCTGAAGATTCAAAGTGACTGCTACCTTTTGGGCCTAAGTTCTCAAGTGCTTCTACAATTTTAATGCACACACAGATTACCTCTGGATCTTGTTAAAATGTAGACCCTGCAGGGTGGAGCTTAAGATTCTGCATTCCTTATGAGGTGATGCTGCTGGTCAGGACTGGAATTCACTAGTTCCCTCCTAGTTTACTTTAAATCATTTATATCTCTGGAACTATGCGTATTTAAAGTTTCTAGCCCCTGCTTAAAATAACAACTCCCTTGGCCAAGGGCGGTGGCTCACGCCTGTAATCCCAGCACTTTGGGAGGCTGAGGTGGGTGGATCACCTGAGGTCAGGAGTTCAAGATGAGCCTGGCCAACCTGGTGAAACTCTGTCTCTACGAAAAACACAAAAAAATTAGCTGAGCATGGTGGCAGGCACCTATAATCCCAGTTACTTGGGAGGCTGAGGCAGGAGAATCGCTTGAGCTCTGGAGGCAGAGGTTTCAGTGAGGTGAGATCACACCATTGAACTCCAGCCTGGGCAACAATAGCGAAACTCCGTCTCAAAAAAAAACAAAAAACAAACAAAAAACCTTTAATTGAATATTTTTTAAAACGTGGTTGGTTTACTATTGGACATACTAGGGAGTGGGGAGGAAGGAAAGGAAGATGTTAGCAGCCTGGTTATTACAAGTACGGAAATATCTAAGCTAACTTAAAATCATTTTGCCACCCTCACCTGAATGGTTTTTATAGTTGTAAGTTCATTGCTTCTCAGCCTTTTGGCTAAGATCAAGTGTAATTCTAAGTTAGACATACCCCTCCCCTAGGAGGAAAATATTCTGCAAATTAATTTAACTTGATTGGACCTACTTAGGAAAACTCATTACATGACATTAACCTATATACAATGATTACTCCATCTCTCCTAATACACTTTAAAAAAAGAAATTCATATTCATCATTATGTGACTGATGATGAAGCAATTCATTTACTTTACCAACATGACCGCTTTTTAAAAGAGGAATTAAGACCCCCTCTCAGGCCAGGCACAGTCGCTCACGCCAGTAATCCCAGCACTTTGGGAGGCCAAGGTGGGAGGATGGCTTGAGGTAAGGAGTTTGAGACTAGTTTGGCCAAATTGGTGAAACCTCATCTCTACTAAAAATACAAAAGTTAGCCGGGCATAATGGCGGGCACCTGTAACCCCAGCTACTAGGGAGGCTGAGGCAGGAGAATCACTTGAACCCAGCAGATGGAGGCTGCAGTGAGCCAAGACCACACCACTGCACTCCAGCCTGGGCAACAGAGTGAGACGGTTTCAACAACAACAAAAAGACCACCTCTCACACCATAAGGCACTGATTAGAAGTCCACATACATCTCTTATTTATGCCATGTATTTTGTAAATTAGTTGTGAACATTTAAAAGTCAATGGATTTCACAAAAATTCTGACTTCTAGTGGTAGAGGGAAAGCGCTAACAAGATCTGATGATAAAGAGGTCCAAACTAGGCTGGGCATGGTGGCTCTCACCTGTAATCCCAGCACCTTGGAGACCAAGGTGGGCGGATCACTTGAGGCTATGAGTTCGAGACCAGCCTGGCCAACATGGTGAAACTGTCTCTACTAAAAATGCAAAAATTAGCCAGGCATGGTGATATACATCTGTAACCCCAGCTACTTGGGTGCCTGAGGCAGGAGAACTGCTTGAACCCAGGAGGCAGAGGTTGTAGTGAGGTGAGATCGCACCACTGCACTCCAGCCAAGGCAACAGGGCAAAACCCCATCTCAAAAAAAAAAAAAAAAAAAAAAAAGTCCAAATTTCCCATGGCTGGAACTAAAGAGGAACTGTCTGAACGAACTGAAGATACAAATTAAATACAGATACATCTGTAAATGGAAACTGAAGTCAGGAGCAGGCATGTGACTGCTTAGGGAGCTATTAAGTGAGATAAGCATGGAGCTAAAGCTAGAACTAAAAAACTACGAGGTTTAATGCCCAGGTAAAGACAAAAAGAACAGCTAGGGAGTAGAGGGAAATTATAGTCAAAGAAGAAAAAAAAGCATTTCAAAAAGAAAGTAGTGTGCCAGCAGGAAGAATGCTGAAAGAAAGGTCAAATAAGAGGAGGACTGATTGAGTGTCATGGAAGTTACTGATGACCTGACAGGAGCTGCTTGAGGCATGTCAGGAATTGAGAACCGAAGAAATGGAAGTAAACAGACTATTTGAAAGCTCTTTGAATTTGATTTTGAAGTGGAAGAGATCTAGAAGATAGCTGGAGGAAAATGAGTATGTTTTGTTCTTTCACTTTCCCATGAAAGGCTTGGGAATATATAAAGCCAAAAGCAAAGATCAAATTGAGAGAAGAAAAAGGGAATAATCAAGAGGATAAGGTTACTTTGGAGAAAAGTGGAATATTTCCCTCACTGTATACAGTGCTTTCATAATTATTTAACCCTCAATACTAAAACAGGACAGGCTCAAATGTCAGTAGTGCTGGTACTAAAAACAATGAAAAAACTGTGATTTGATGGCAACTCTTCTTTTGTAGACGGCAGGTTTATTCAACGAAAGGCAAAATTGCTGGTCAGTAAAAGTCCCATTTGAGGTTGCCTTCTTGAGACAGTTTCCATCACTTGGCCAGTAAATGCTCTTAATTCTCACAACAACCCTAAGAGGCAGATGCTACTATCATCATGTGCACATTTCCTGAGATGAGAAAAATGAGGCTCTGCTTCAGTGTCTTCTGAAACGTCACACGGCTTGAACATGGCAGAGCCAGGTTTGACCTCAGGGCCCAAGTTCTTAACATCTACTACCCTATCCAGTAGTAGTCAAAATTCTATTAGCATCTAACGTTAAAATAAATCACAATGGGCTGGGCGTGATGGCTCACGCCTGTAATCCCAGCACTTTGGGAGACAGAGGCGGGCAGATCACCTGGGGTCAGAAGTTCAAGACCAGCTTGGCCAACATAGCAAAACCCCGTCTCTACTAAAAACACAAAAATTAGCCGGGCGTGGTGGCGCATGCCTGTAATCCCAGCTACTCAGAAGGCTAAGGCAGGAGAATCGCTTCAACCCAGGAGGCAGACTGTAGTGAACGAAGATCATGCCACTGCACTCCAGCCTGGGCGACAGAGTAAGACTCTGTCTCAAAATATCACAATAAGGAAAGCTAATTTTTAGAAAATAGGAGTTAGAGACATCAATACTATGCATAATTTATACTTTCATACCCTGAAACTTCAAAAAATGCGATTGTCAAGAAGGCAATAACCGGCCAGGCGCGGTGGCTCATGCTTGTAATCCCAGCACTTTGGGAGGCAGAGGCTGGCGGATCACGAGGTCAGGAGATCAAGACCATCCCAGCTAACACAGTGAAACCTTATCTCTACTAAAAATACAAAAAAGGAGCCGGGTGTGGTGGCACGTGCCTGTGGTCCCAGCTATTCGGGAGGCCAGGGCAGGAGAATCGCTTCAACACAGAAGGTGGAGGTTGCAGTGAGAGTGCGCCACTGCACTCCAGCCTGGGTGACAGAGTGAGACTCTGACCCTCCCCGCCAAAAAAAAGGCAATAACCAAAATGAAGCATAACTCTCATCTAATGAGACTCCTGAAACAGCGATCACTAGCTATAAAAAAAAAATTGTAACACCTCTTCATGTTACATCCAGAAATGTAAATAAGGGATGCTTAAAAGGTCTAAAACGCCTCCTCTTAGGACAGGCATTTGTATCTAACCAGAATGTTTTACTGGTGTTTTAAAAGTTAAGAAATGGCCGGGCGCAGAGGCTCACGCCTGTAATCCCAGCACTTTGGAAGGCCCAGGTGGGCGGATCACGAGGTGAGGAGTTCGACGTCAGCCTGACCAACATGGTGAAACCCTGTCTCTACTAAAAATACCATTACACAGGCGTGGCAGCAAGCACCTGTAATCCCAGCTACTCAGGAGGCTGAGGCAGGAGAATCACTTGAACCCAGGAGGTGGAGCTTGCAGTGAGCCGAGATCATGCCACTGCACTCCAGCCTGGGTGACAGAGCGAGACTCTGTCTCAAAAAAAAAAAAAAAAAAAAGTGAAGAATTATTCCAAGTTGATAGGTCAGTATTTCCACACGTGTACAACTGATTACAATGCCAGGCTCTGATAATGCACTATTTTACCCTGGGCTATGAAAGATTGCCACAGACAGCATCAAGCCCCCTCTCTATCACAGCATCTAAAATCTTCTATACTTTAAATCAAGTATACCACTTAGAGAAGTTCTTCTAGATAATCATATTTTAGTGGGAGGAACAAGGCAATCTCCTTTCATAATTAAAAGGCACAGTTGAGAGGGACAGTCATGTTTGAAAAATTGGCTTTCTTCAAACTTCACTGTACATTCTACTCTTCATTTGCTAATCAGTTCAACAAAAAGAAACAAAAGAAAAATCCAAGTCCCTCTCTCCAACCATTCCGTCTAGTTTGATTTTTTTGAGGGAGTTTTATAAGAATTAACATTAACAGAAATGAAAATGAATGCTAACCAAAGTGAGAATACACATCATATACTGACACAATTTCAGAAACTTAGTAAACAAGCCTTAACACTTTTAGGAAAAAAACTTTTTCAAAAGTGATTTAATCAGTAAACCAATTTTAATACTTAGGCTATCAAAGGGGAAATGAACACTAATATGGAAAAATGTTAATAAGAAATGAAAATAGGTATACTGATAAAGCATAAAGTGCTAGCTAATAAAGTATCAACAGTGGCTGCTGTATCATCTGTCTCTCAAGAGAGACTCTTACTCTTTGCCTAGCCAGTGGAGTATCTGGAACTCAAATGAGGCTCATAAGGGTTCGAACAAGTGACTTCTAGAAGAATAATTTAAATGTTTTAATAATGTTAAGAAAATCCAGGTACATCAAAGGACCTAAAAAGTCAAATCCAGAAGTTGTATTTATGGAAAGATAACAATGTTAATAAAATCAGAATATCCACTAGTACATCTCAAGATGATCTGCTTATGACACTTGTGACAGATAAAAACTAAAGGGAAAAAAAGCTACACCCCAAGACAAACTAAAAGTATATTATTATGAGCTGCTTTCTTAGTGCTAGAAAGTTCACCACCCAACAAAGCCTACATGTAAGAAATATAAGAAACATTACAAAAACTGTTATACTGTAAAATCCTGATCACAAGAAATACTACAAAATATGTTATACTGTAAAATTCTGAGCAACAGGCCCAAAATAAATATCAAAGCTGACAAACTAATATCCACTAGAATTTTAAATTACCTGCAAGGATTCCCTGCTTAACATGGCTACAATATCATCTCATGTGAGAAACTTGTTATAACAAATAAATTTCTTTAGAAATAAATCAGAACTTCATATTAAAAAGTATTTTCTTCTAAAAATCCTGTAAAATCCTTTAAAATGTTTCTTCCGATAAGCAAATATCTGATAATAGAGAAATTCTTACACATGGGGCTACTTAAAATATTGTAATTCACGTAACCTATGTTTCTCATCATTATCCAGAAAAATGAATACTGAGTATACTTAAAGTGCCTCAGAAAAGTATTATTCAAAGTCTTAAACTAATTGCAGTATTTATTACGACTCGTTTGAGTCACATTTTTTTGTCAAAAAATGTTACACATTATGACAATGTCATAGAACAGTCTAAAAAGAAAATTTGGTACAGATTTACAGGGTAAAACTGAAATTACATTTCTTTTCAACCATAGCAACTCTAAGAACCTTGGGAAATGTCAAGACTTAATTAACTCAACAAATAAATTTAGTATTTTAAAACTATTTGTGACATTAAAAGGAAAGGTATGGCAGATAAGAATCTTGCGGGCTATTTTCAAAGCACCATATTCAAGTCCAATGACTCATCCCAGCCCCCCAAAATTCAGGAGACATTCCTGTTAACAGTCATGGCTACAGCGAGACTGCTGCTGAGAATGTATCTCTCAGGTGTGTTTAGAAAGCTAAGAAACACTGGAGGTAAGCTGAGTTCCACAATCCTATAGTTAGCAATAAAATTAAAGATGAATCTCTTTGAACTAAATCCATCTGTGAAGACTTCTTTAGCAACTTCAGATGCCTGATTGGGTTGTATAGGCTTAAGTATTTTCTCTCATACCTTTTTAAAAGCAGGTAGTTCTCTCAAAGGCAAGAAATTCCCTGCAATTTCACATATGTAGAGAACATTCTGTGAATCAACAGTGTTAGGCATAGGGTTAACACAAAGGACTACAGGGACTACAAATTCCTGGTTAACTAATTCGCTGATAGGTACTTGAAAATACCTACTTCCACTCCCAATACCATTATCTAGTTTCATGAACCAACTATGAAAGGGGCCCAAACTTAACCCATGCTATTACTTCATATTCTTCTTTAATAAAGAGAAAAATCTCTTTTCAAATAGGAAAGATACTCACAACTGGGCACTTCCACTGAAGCTTTTACTCCCAATCTTTCAAAACGAAAGCTTTCTATCACTGTGTCTTTCTAGGTCTATCAAAACACTTAGCAGAAAAAACCTGCCAGGCACAGCGGCTCAAATCTGTAATCCCAGCACTTTGGGAGGCCGAAGCAGGCAGATTGCTTGAGCCGTAGGAATTTGAAACCAGCCTGGGCAACATGGTGAAATCCCATCTCTACAAAAAAAAAAAAAAGACAAAAATTAGCTCGGCATGGTGGCACATGCCTGTAGCCCCAGGTACTTGAGAGGCTGGGGCAGGAGGATCATTTGAGCCCAGGAGGCAGAGATTGCAGTGAGCTGAGATTGTGCCATTACACTCCAGCCTAGGTGACAGAGCAAGACTGTCTCAAAAAAAACAAAGACCTGATTAATATGTACTACATTCTTTTTCCTATAAAACCATTAAAAAACTGAAGAAATGTATATTATTCTCCTTTACATCTCAGGTTATGTCTCCATGGCAACCACAGTGACTAGTACCTTCCACACCTGAAGAGGGGCTAACCTCTATCTACCCATGTTTAGCCTATGTGTTGCTGTGCTCAAGTTAGGCTTTATTTTTCTACCTTAATAAAAAAGCCAGGGGCCGGGCACGGTGGCTCACAACTGTAATCCCAGCACTGTGGGAGGCTGAGGCAGGCGGATCACGAGGCCAGGAGACCATCCTGGCTAATACGGTGAAACCCTGTCTCCACTAAAAATACAAAATATTAGCCGGGCGTGGTGGCAGGCGCCTGTAGTCCCAGCTACTTGGGAGGCTAAGGCAGGGGAATGGTGTGAACCTGGGAGGTCGAGCTTGCAGTGAGTAGAGATTGCACCACTGCACTCCAGCCTGGGCTACAGAGCGAGACTCCATCGCAAAACAAACAAACAAACAAAAAGCCGGGGGCAGAGGCTCACACCTATAATCCCAGCACTTTGTGAGGCCAAGGCAGTGGGACCACCTGAGGTCAGGAGTTCAAGACCAGCCCTGCCAACATGGTGAAACTCCATCTCTACTAAAAATACACACACAAAAAAAATCAGCCAGGTGTGGTGGCACACACCTGTAATCCCAGCTGCTCCAGAGGCTGAGGCGCAAGAATCGCTTGAACCCAGGAGATGGAGGTTGCAATGACCTGAGATCACGCCACTGCACTCCAGCCTGGGTACGACTTTGTCTCAAAAAAAAAAAAAAATCTCGATATCAGAATACAACTGCAGTTTTTAATGGCCATAAACTTACAGGATTCTTAAATGCATAAGTCATAGAAATACGCAGTAACTGCAGCTACATACAGTCCTAAATAGAATATCAGGTTTAAGATTCAAAGTACAAAGACCATTAAAAACATTTATTCGCCAAATCCAGTGAGAAACTAGGAGCAACTTAACAGCTGTCTAAATAACCACAAAATATTAAAAAATACTTCTGGCTCAATATAAATGACATCTGAAGTGAGATGCTGCCTCCTCCAACAGACGTCTCATTTGTTTGCCTAGAACCATTTATATTTCATTTAAGCCAGCTGGTGTCTCCGTTTGCAGGCATGCATCAATGTCTGGTGAACAATCTATGTTCTTGTAAACCCTTCTCCATTCACAAGCTGTAGTTTCCATTTTTAATGGCAAGTTTCCAGCAAGTACAATGAGTTCTTACAAAGGAACTTAACTCTTCACAGAATTCAATTCCTAAGGCAGACTAGAGTAATGGTACCAAGCCATAAACAATGTGAATTAATGTGCCTAACAAACTCACAAATACATTAACATTCACAGAAGGGTACCTTCAGACCATTCATTCACTACATAATAATGAAAACAATGTGTTGGATTTGATTGATGGTCTCTTACAATGTTGCAATATTTTGGTTTTATTCTTTCTTGGGAATGTCATGACAATCTTTTGGCTAAATGGTAGTATTACGAGATGTTTCAAAAACCAATTGTAAAGCATATTTGGTTTTCAACTAACTTACCAGGATAAGTATTGATGCAGCTACTAGAGGTATTCCTTTCCCCAACGATATTCGATGCCTCTACTCCCCCCTCCCTTTACTTCCACTGATCACTTTTCCTTTCCCATACCCAGGGGTATTATAAACCTCACTGCTGACACCCCACACGAGGGTAAGCAAACTTTTTCTGTAACCACTAGAGAGCAAATATGGAGTTTTGGGGGCAATACACTCTCTGAGACAACTATTCAACTGCCATCGTCACCTGCAATGAACAATACTTTAAAAAAAAAAAAAAAAAGAATGAGCACAGCTGTGTTCCAATAAAATTTTATTTATGGACACTGAAATTTGAATTTCACATAATTCTCACGTGTCACAAAATAATTCTTTTGATTCTTTTCCAACCATTTAAAAAATGTAAAGAACATTCTTAGCTCTAAGGCTACACAAAAATATGGCTGTACTTTGTCAACCACCCCTAGACCCTGGACAGCATTTCTGAAGTAGTAACACTTGGGTGTCCTAAAAAACAGGTTTGGGATATCTGTGTGTTAAGGAGCCCCTAAAAAATTCATAATGCCAATTAGCATAGTAAAGGCTCTAAGCCTTGCGGTTAAGAAAGCAATCTTAACTTCCTTCAGCTCAGCTAGTCCTTCCTTTTTCCTAGTATTAAGTTGCAACACTTGAAAAATATTTAAATAAGAATAGTCAAGTCAAACTTCCTGGGATGACTAAAATGATAGCTAAGGTTTAAAACAGACATCCAAGTTCCTGAAACTAATAAAGCCACAACATGACTTCAGCTATGCCATCAGAAACTGAAAATATCCAGAGGAGAACAATGATAAAATAAATTGTATACATGCTCTGAAAAAAATTCACTTTAGTACTCTAATTCTACATTATTTGTATTATATTTGAACTCACAGATGTGAAAGGAAAACAAAGAGTTCCCACAAGTTCGCCAATCTCAATTTGGTAAGCCACTGTCTACTTCCAATCCTAACTATTCATTTTAATGACAGATGGGTATTTACTCCCATAAAGTTTAAGAATAATCGGTGTTAAAATAGGAAGCTAAAAATCAGGTGCATGAGAAAATTATTTCCAAGTTTAGTAACATGAAAACGGGGAAGCTCTTTGATACCTGCACAACACTGCAGCTCCCATTATGGCATTACAAAAAACATACAGGACCATACCCCAAATTGGCCATATAAACACAAAGTCAAATTAAATTACATTTAGAATGTCATTCAAAACTACAGTTTAAAAAATGTAATTTTAGCAAGCCAAAACTTTAATTTCAACTTGTTTTCTCAAGTCAACTTTTTAAGATAATATTCAGATTAGTTAGAATAACTTTCAGCAGACTCAATCAATTAGGATGCGATTTTAGGTTTCAGGATATAATCAAACTTCCAAAGTAGATGTCAAAAAAACACCTTGAAGAACAGAATAGCAGTATTTTGGAAAGTGAATGTGAATCTGAATCAGCTGGCTTAAACAGTTCCAATAATTCCAGTCGTTTTACTACGATACTTCAATTAATTTAAACTTGAGATAATGTGGAGCCAATTGTATTAACCAACGCTACAGATATGCCAATGAAAAGTCAAGTTTACAAAGGATCACAGTTCTTTCCGAGTAAGTGTGCTTTAAAGGGGGGGAACATGTTATACCCCACTGGTTTACATACATGCCCAAGATTATTTTCACATTGAGATATAGTACTTTAATTCCCAAACCTAGCACTGTATTAATTCACTCCCTCGACTGAAATTTATTGCTGGTTAGCTACTTAATGACTTTATTTTGAAATGGCCTTATTAGTTAAGTACAAATTCCATTTCAATTTCCAATGATACCATTTCACTAAAAGACAAATTCCAAAAATGTCAACCACCAGTAGCTCATTCTTGACACTGGCTGTTTCCTTTTTTTTTTTTTCCAAAGTAAAGCCTAACAATCAACAAATGCCTTTTCAATCTAATTAAAAGACAGTTTAGTAAGGTCATTAAATAAATTTATCCGAGAATTTCCGTGACAACTCACTACAACTCTGAAACAGTATGTCCTTAAATTAGATCAAATATTTAATAGCAAAAATGGTAGCTTGCATATTCGAGGGTCACTCCATGGATTTAGAAAATATTTCAAAATGTGACATTAAAAAAAAAAACACTAAAGTCAGTTTCAAATGGAAGTCACCAAATATAGAGGTATATACTTCACTTTTTTAAGCTAATGATAATGAGACATTTAAATCAAGCTATGAAAAGGCTTTGTTTAAAGGGTGATATTATTACTAAAGGCTCACACAGAAATCTTTGCATGCTACACACAAAGGAAACATTTACACTTCAATCCACAAAAGCCTATCCTAGGACTGTGCCAGGGGCACACAAGGATTTCAAAGTACAGAAAAAACTGGGCATACACATGCCCTACAAAGCAGCCAAAAGACATTCCCCATAGTCTCTCTCAGGAAATGTTTCAAGATGAAAAGCAAAAGTCTTTAGTCCCTTGGAATGCTGGGTTGATTTCTTCATTATCCTCAAGGCTAGGTTGTTTTCTCCCAGCATACTTTGTTGGGCAAAAATAAAGCATTTCCAAATAAAAACAACTCCTCAGCCCCAATTTTCAATGCAATATACTTATTAAAAGTTCAAGATTTCTCAAGGTCTAGATGTACAGTATGATCATATTACAGTACTCGGGAAGAGCGTTTTCTTTGTTGTTGACCCTGCTAGGGAAACAGGTCTTGACTCAGCCAAAGTGGCGTTCTTGTGGGTGATTAATGACAGGCCTAGATCTCGCCCCAGTGACATCCATCCCCACCCCCCACCCCCACTATACTAAAATCAGCCATGTCTGAACTGGAGGAGGGGCTGTAGCCTCGCCTCAAACCACCCAGTCCCAGAGTTAATAGCTGCAACCAATCGATTACGGCAAGCACACATTGAGATTGGGGCGAAATGTGACCCTTTCGCCTAAATTTACGAATAATATCGCCCTCTCTGATCATTTCCGCTGAGTCTCCAGCGACTACGGAAACAATTCCAATCATTCGGCCCAAAGAAAAAGATGTCCCTGTTCTACCCAATACCGACAAGGCAAAGCCCCTACCCACCTCCAAACACTACCCCCTTGACATCAGCCCATTTCTATTGTGTCTTATTAGGTCCTCGGGCTACGAGGACCTAATGAAAAATGTGGCTGCCCTACTACTTTGCTAAGAACGAGAACCACACAGTCCGGTACCCCCACCCCAGGGGCCGCATCCCACGCCCCAGGACCCCTGTTCTCTCGACTACCCCGGCGGCCGCGGGGCCGGGTCCCACCTGTGGTGAGGCGGGAGGAGACGTCGCCGAAGGGGGATGGCTCCATTCGGAGATACTTCTGCGGCGAGGCGGCCGCAGCCGAGAAGGAGGCAGCAGTGGCCGCGGCCGCCGACAACGGAGAGGCAGCGGCCGAGGTGGGCGCCGACAATGGCGCACATCGCCTCCGCTTCGGGGACGCCGGGCTCAACAGCGGGTCGAAATCCAGAGTCCTTTTCAGAGTGGCTCCGCACGCCATGGCCGGGGGCAGCTGAAGCGCCGGGCTCGGGCGGGGTCGGGGAGGGGTGACGAGAGGAAGAGGGCGAGGAAAAGGGGGAAGAGCGGGAACTCGAGGAGAGCCTACCCGACGGGCTCAAGAGCCAAGCGGGTCGCAGAGCGCCGGCTGTGGAAAACAGAGCCGCCGCCGCCGCTGCCTCCGCGGCAGGGACAGTGGCCAGGGACGGCCCGGGTGAGAGCGGGAGGGGCGGTGGCGGGCAGAAGCACACGCCAGTCGCGTCAGGGGGGCTCTTCCGCCTCCTCAGGCGCGGCTCCCCCGGGAGAGGCTCCGGCCGCCCCCGCCGTCCGCTCGAGCTTTGCGCCGCGCCTGAGGCGCTTCTGTGCTGAGACCAGATCCTTTCTGAAGTCGAAAACAGCACCGTGGGGCGTGAGGCTGAAACGCGGCTCCTAATACGCCCGAGTACGGTCAGTAGATTGAGAGCGGCGATCGATGCAGAGAGATTGCGAGGTGGCTGCGGCAGCACGACCGCAACCGAACACGTCCAACCGCTTCCCCCTCCCCCGTAGGACTCTCCCACCCGCCGCCGGCCCCAATATGGCGTCAATAACAACGCCGCCGATTCAAATCCGGCGGCCTCAGAGCGCGTGCGCACGGGGGCGGGCCAAACCGAGGATGCATTTTGGGAGTTGTAGTTTTTAGCTGCGGGGAGGAATCGGCTTGAAAGACGGGAAGGGAGGAGTCACAGAAACTACGACTTCCGTCATGCAAGGCGCGCGATTTCGAGTTCCGGGTTGGAATTTAAATCCCCTTGCACAGCTTGAGTGTGAAAGGAACTAAGCAAAAGAGAAAAAAGAAAAGGTTCTGAGACAGTGTGGGAGACGGGAAAGAGAACCGGTGGAAAAAGCAAGCTAAGCGACGTAGAAATCTTTTAAGATTCTCCGCATAGTTGCTCCCACAGTGATTTAAGATCTGGGAAATATAATAAGCCAATTTCTAGTCAAAGTTAGATTAATTTCGGTATCGACAGTACCCAAAACAAGACCTTTAACATGGAGAGGATAGGAGATAAGGAGATTATGAAACCTATTTAGGACTGGCAGACAGAACAACAGTAACAGTATCAGGTTACAGGATCCTTGATTGAACTCGATGCTTTGCCCTTCCCAGGTAGCTGCTTCATCCCCTAATTAAATTCCGTAAAGCCAGCTTTGCTTCTGAAAATGAATAGGATTTGAACGACTTACAGAATCAAATTGTTTTGCTTTGGGTAAAAAGCAAGTGGTATCAGACATTGTATTATTTCTATTGAATACTGGTGCATATATTGTGAATTTTGGTACAAAACTAATCAAAAGACAGTGAAACGTTTAGGTAACAGATATTGGATGGATCCATTTTGTAAGCGGAGGGAAAAAAAGTGTTTCTAAAAGTTGTACTTTTAATCAGATACCTAAAATAAGAAACAAATACAGCACTAATTTAGAAAGTGATCATGTAGCGGGGCATGGTGGCTCACGCCTGGTATCCCAGCACTTTGGGAGGCCGAGGCAGGTGGATCTGCCTGAGGTCAGGAGTTCGAGACCAGCCTGGTCAACATGGTGAAACTCCGTCTCTACTAAAAATACAAACATTAGCCGAGCGTGGTGGCGCGCGCCTGTAATCCCAGCTACTTGGGGGGCTGAGACAGGAGAATCGCTTGAACCCAGGAGGTGGAGGTTGCAGTGAGCCGACATGGTGCCACTGCACTCCAGCCTGGGTGACAGAGCGAGACTCTGTCTCAAAAAAAATGAAAAGAAAAGAAAGGGATGCCGGGCGCGGTGGCTCACGCCTGTAATCCCAGCACTGAGAGGCCGAGGCAGGCAGATCACCAGGTCAGGAGTTCGAGGCCAGCCTGGTCAACATGGTGAAACCCTGTCTCTATTAAAAATACAAAAAATTAGCCGGGCGTGGTAGCACGGGCCTGTAGTCCCAGCTACTCAGGAGACTAAGGCAGAAGAATCGCTTGAACCCGGGAGGCGGAGGTTGCAGTGAGCCAAGATCAAGCCACTGCACTCCAGCCTGGGTGGCAGAGCTAGACTTCCTCTCAAAAAAAAAACAAAGTGATATATGTAGAAACTATCACCAGTGCAATACGAAACAATTTTGTGAATGCCAACTGTCAAATGATTATAAACACTGATTTCCAATGCTCATATATTCTCATTTATTCAGTAACAGATGTTTTATAGCCATTTTGTCTATTATTTTTAAACCATATTTGGAAGGAGTTCAATATATTCTTGTTTTATAGAATTGTCCAGTGCTTCAGAGATCAGCAGTCCTGATCACACTGTGTCAACAAGCAAGCCCTTCTAGTTTTAATTTAGGATATTTTGAAATATCCTACATTTCCTACATTTGGAAAATCTTTTGAAAAAGATAAGCATTTAATGAAATAGCAGCTTAACTAAGACATCTACTAGGTAAATTTCTACTAAATTCTAAACACTATGAAATTCATAATACTGTGAAATTAACAGAACGTATATATTTTATGTAAATAGGTAGAAAAAGATTGGTTTGTGGAAATCAAATAAAGCATTTACATTCTTGGTAATATTTTCTGAAATTAAGATTTGCCCTTAAGTTATAAAACCTACATTGGAAATGTGATGTTGTGAGTTAAATTCCCTATGTTTGAGGGAATTGTGTTCCCTCAAAATTCATATGAAGTACTAAGCTCCAGTACCTTAGAATATGACTTTACTTAGAAATAGGATTATTTCAAATGTAATTAGCTAAATGTAGTAGGATGGTCGCCTAATCCAATATGACTGGTATTCTTAGAAAAAAGGGAAATTTGGGTCGGGTGTGGTGGCTCCCACCTGTAATCCCAGCACTTTGGGAGGCCAAGGTGGGAGGATCACTTGAGGCCAGGAGTTTGAGGGCTAGCCTGGGCAATAATAAGAAACCTAATCTCTACAAAAATAAAAAAAAATTAACCAGGCATGATGGTGGACACCTGTGGTCCCAGCTACTCAGGGCAGCTGAGGTGAGAGGATTGCATGAGCCCAGAAGGTCGAGGCTGCAGTGAGCTGTAATCACACCACCACACTCCGGCCTGGGTGATATAGCCAGACCTGTCTCAAAAAAAAAGAAAAAGGACAGGGTGAAGGGGAGAGTGAAGTAGGGGTGGGAATTTGGACCCAGGCATGGGCCCAAGGGAATTTTGACCCACATGAACATGAACATGAAAATAGAGATTAGGGTGATGCTTCTACAAGCCAAGGAATGCCAAAGATTGCCAGCAGAACACCAGAAGCTAGGAGAGAATTTGTTCTCCCTCACAGTCCTCAGAAGGAACCAACCCTGAAAACACCTTCTCAGAGTTCTGTTCTCTAGACTGTGAGACAATAAATTTCTATAGTTTAAGCCATCCAGTTTGTGGTACTTTGTTATGGCAGCTGTAAGAAACTAATACAGAGAGGATTGTGGTTATCAGGCTATCATTTGAAATATACCAGAATGCCTAGAAAATGAGGAAAGTGTTGTTTTGTTTAATTGTAGAGGCAGAGGTCTAAGCTGCTGAGGATGGTCTCAAACTCCTGGCCTCAAGCGATCCTCCCACCTTGGCCTCAGTAAGTGCTAGCATTATAGGCTGAGCCACTGCACCCAGCCAGCAAAGTGTTGTTGTACTTAAAGGTGGTGGGGGATATCTGGTAAACTTGATAGTTTAGTCATAATAGCTGCCTGTGCGGTCACCGCTGCACAGCATATTTGCAAAAGGCTGTCAAGATTAAGCAGTGACAGGGCTTGGGTGCCTCCCCTTCTACCAATGACTCAGGAAGCTACTTCAGAAACTAAAAAGACAAGGGAGACCCTTCCCTGTTCCCCTATGTCTTTGCTCAGGCTCTCTGCTCCACACTTTTTGCCTACTTATATTTTAAGACTCAAGCCAGGCATTAACTCCTCCAGGAAGCCTTCCCCAGTGTTTCAAAGCCAAGTTAGTTTTATAGCCTCACAGAGAAAGAGACACCTATCTGCATGTTTTCATCATTATCCTCACCACATTGCAATAAAATTCTGTTCATGAATCTGCCTCTCCTACCATTGTGTTAGCTCCTTACCAATAGTATAATACCTTGCATGCTTCAGTAAATATCCACTGAATATTTCTTAAACATTTTTTATCACACTATCCTCAGTGACCCACATTATCCTTGTTCCTTTATAGATCTGCTAAAATACTGTAGCAACCCTTTTAGAATAGAAGGAAGCTGTTGAAAAAAACAAAACAAAATGTACAAAAGTATTTATTAGGCTAAACTTGAAAATAAAAATAATACTTAAAAGCCGTAAGTCATGACATAGTATATTTTACTTTTATTTTTTAGAGACAGGGACTTGCTCTGTCACCCAGGATGGAGTGCAGTGACACAATCAAGGCTCACTGCTGCCTCGACCTCCTGGACTCAAGTGATCCTCCTGCCTCAGCCTCTCAAGTAGCTAGGACTACAACCTTGCACTACCATACCCAGCTAATTTTTAGATTTTTTTGGTAGAGACAGGGTCTCAGTACATTGCCCAGGTTGGTCTTGAACTCCAGGCCTGAAGCCATCCTCCCGCCTCTGTTTCCCAAAGTGCTGGGATTATAAGTGTGAGCTACCACAATATATTTGAGAAATGAATTTATGTCGTTGATCAAGAGGAAAAAGACAGCAGACCTTAAGATGGGAGGTCAGGGTAAGGTAGTAATAAAGAGGAAAAACAGCCGAGGGCAGTGACTCATGCTTGTAGTCCCAACACTTTGGGAGGCTGAGGCAGGGAGGAGGTCAGGAGTTTGGGACCAGCCTGGGCAACATGGCAAGACCCCCATAGCTACAAAAAAAAAAAAAAAAAAAAAAGTTGAAAAAAAGAAAAAGAAAAAAGAAAAGAACAAATAGGAAAAATAAAACTATATTTAACACATTAATAAGTTGACTAAGGTCACATGAATCTAAATATACAGTACAGCTAATGGCTCCATTGACCTACAGAGACCAGAATTGCTCTTGTTGTAATTAAAAAGCCTGTAACAAGTTTTAAAGGTTTAACATATTTAGAATAGTTTTACTATGACCTAGTAAGTATTTTCTGATTTGTACAATCTCAGAAGCCTCTGAAGAAATTAAACTATTTTACCAAGATACTGGTCTTGCTTGGTGTTAGACCTTCCTAACACCTCCCAAAATATTCTCCAGGATCTGATTCTGTTGAGTCATTCTTTGACTAAAGCCAATGAAAGTAGACATAGCTGGGTAACATAAGACCTCATCATCCTGAGCCTGAAGATCATCTGCTTATGTTAAATCATTTTCAAACAATTTTTTTCTGATGTCAAATAAAGATAAATGCAAATATATAAGGTGTGGGGAGGTGTTTGCTGACTTTTCATGCTGAGTTTGAATAATCATAGGCTCAGCATTAGGAACGGCACTTCTAATTCAGGAGCCACTTCAAATCTATATTCAGAACAAGGATTGTCTAGGGCAGAAAAATTGTTTAATCGTTGTGTAAATGAGTGCAGTTAGGGAAGAATAGACATTGTAATTCCTTCTGCATAAGATTTTGCAAGCTGGCCCAAACCTCTTCTAAGCACCATATTTGGAATACATAGTACTTTCCGTTGTAGATATGATGCTGACTAATTTTTCAGTTTTCATAATTGTGGATGTGGTCATTATTTTGAGTTGATTGGGTAGATCACAGAGTAAGCAGAACCGTGTATCTGCCAGTGATTTCAAGAGGTCACCTAGTGCAATCCAGCCTCAAGGCAAGATTACCTGTTAACTACTCAAGCCAGACCAGTATCTGACTCTTCCTAAAGATTGTCAAGAACATTCAGAATCCCGTTCAAGTGTAAAAAACACAATTGCAAATTCTTTTATTGATTAAGTTGGCGCAAAAGTAAATTTTTTTTTGTAAAATTTTTGCCATCACTTTTAATTACTTTTGCACCAACCTAATACAGCTTTCATCTCTTCATCAGTGACTGAGTTCTCCTTATACAATGCCCTAAGCACTCCAGGAAATAAACCATGATTCACTTAGCCTGAGGAATGTTGAAAAGAAATTACAGGATAATCTCTGGCAGTCACATTAAAATATTATGAAGTCCTTATTTTAAAATTTGCATACTTTTCTTAAGTATATGCCCTCAAGTACCTGCACCCTTCTTCAAAAACTATTTACTCTTAACTTTACAGAAAATTCAAATGTGCTTGGGGATCTTATTTTCCAGGCCAAACCAACTGGAAGAATATACTAGGAGAGAGAAAAGAGAATTAAAAATGCTATACACTGGCTACAACAAGCAATACAATCATTGGGTAGCAATAAAAGAGACTGTCAGAAATAACTACAGAATTCAAAAAGCACAACAACGTTGAGACACCTACCTGTCAGGACAACTAGCCCTACCACAGCTCAACTGCAGCTGAGTCTCCCTTGTATTATTATAACATCATATATAACAGTGGTAGGGTTGCAGATTTAACAAATAAAAATATAAGATGCCCAAATTCAAATTCAGTTTGATTTTCAGATTAACAAGGAATAATTTGTTAGTGTAAATATGTCACAGGCTGGATGCAGTGGCCCATGCCTATGACCCCAACGCTTTGGGAGACTGAGGGGAGAGGATTGCTTGCACCAGGAGTTTGAGACCAGCCTGGGCAATATAGTGAGACCCTATCTCTATTTTTTATTATTTTTTATTTTTTTTTTTTATTTTTTTGAGACGGAGTCTAGCTTGTGTGGCCCAGGCTGGAGTGCAGTGGCCTGATCTCGGCTCACCGCAAGCTCCACCTCCCGGGTTCGCCATTCTCCCGCCTCAGCCTCCAAGTAGCTGGGACTACAGGCGCCTGCCACCACGCCCGGCTAGTTTTTTGTATTTTTAGTAGAGACGGGGTTTCACCATGTTAGCCAGGATGGTCTCGATCTCCTGACCTCGTGATCCACCCGCCTCGGCCTCCCAAAGTGCTGGGAT
The DNA here is from genome assembly GCF_008728515.1 of Papio anubis. Classification (NCBI taxonomy): domain Eukaryota; kingdom Metazoa; phylum Chordata; class Mammalia; order Primates; family Cercopithecidae; genus Papio; species Papio anubis. The sequence goes on from NC_044981.1 coordinate 82,940,051, forward strand.
TACAGGCTTGACCCACTGCGTCCGGCCTCTACTTTTTAAAAAGTCACAAATATTGCATGTATTTAGCAATCCAGTTTTTACTGGGTGCCCTGTATTTTATCTGGCAACCCAAAGTAAGGAGCACAAGACAGTGACCATGAGTCATCAAGAAAAGCACAAACTATATTTAGTGTGCAGTTCTAAAAATGTGTAACAAACATGATATTAGAAAATATCCTGGCTGGGTGTGGTGGCTCACGCCTGTAATCCCAGCACTTTGGGAGGCCAAGGCTGGCAGATCACGTGAGGTCAGGAGTTCGAGACCAGCCTGACCAACATGGAGAAACCCTGTTCCTACTAAAAATACAAAATTAGCCAGGCATGGTGGCACAGGCCTGTAATCCCAGCTATTCGGGAGGCTGAGGCAGGAGAATCACTTGAACTCAAGAGGTGGAGGTTGCGGTGAGCTGAGATCGTGCCATTGCACTCCAGCCTGGGCAACAAGAGTGAAACTCCATATCAAAAGAAAAAAAAAAAAAAAAGGAAAAGAAAAGGAAAGGAAAAGAAAACATCCCATAGAAGGTATTTAAGATTCAGATAAAGTTTCAGTTGTTTGGAAAGTTAAATACATGAAATACTTTGGACCATGCATGTTCTATTCACTGCAGAGTGCCAGCTATAAACTAAACAGTAAACATTTGATGAATAACGAAAAGCTTCACACACTATCTCCTCATTGGTGGGGGACCTCAAGCCCCTGAAGGTTGTCTCTAGCCACGCCTCATCATTTAGTTTTAGAATTCCATCACACCTTCTACTGCAGCTGTCTGTTCCGTTGTCTTGCTTAAGTCCAAGCCTGACTCAGAATTGGTGTCACTGTCTGTGTCAGGCTCTCGTTCCCTCTTGTGCCTTTTGTCCTGTGGTTCCATGATGCCACCACGAACCTTCTCTGAGGAGACTTTTTGAGAGAATGAGATGATGCCTGCACTTCGCCAATATTTTGGGCTTCCTCTGCAAGCCCGTTGTTATAATGGTTAGCCAGGTGCGTGGTGTGAAGGAAATGAAAAAAGAGGCTCAACTCTTACCCCAGGAGCAGCTTTCCTAACCCCACCCACTGATAACAAGCATCACCTTGGGACTGATTATTGGTCCTTTGCAGTCCTCAGGACTTGTGTTAAACTTAGGACTTTATAGAGTACTCAAAAAATTGCTAGATTTTATCTGAAACTTGTGTCCCACAGTTTGTTATATATTGTGGCCAGATGAGTACAAGGAATTTTCCCCATCTTGTACTTAAAGGAGATAGTTCACACTCCTGGTAAGGTTTGCCTCTCTCTGAGTAGTGGGGTCATGGAGTGGGTCCATGGGAATAAGACATTCCTGCCTTCAAAGCTTACTTTCTATCTTACAAACTTGTCTGAAAATTCTTTTTCAAAAGTCCCATTTATCATAATAATTTGGAAAAATAAAATATAATTTTTTTCTGGAAAAAAAAAGTCATCCCAGTTACCATCAATCTGGAAACTAAAAGCCAGTACATCACACAATACTGTCTAGAGCATAGTAAACCCTTAGTTAGCCATGTCTATTATTATCACGCTAAGGAAAACTCCAAAATCTCCCCAATCCTTTTTGTCTGTTAGATTGCCCACAGGCCAGTTATGGCTGCTGAAGTCCAGTTTCTGAGCCAACTGCCCCCACCACATACACACCCAAGCAGAATGCTGCCAATGACCTTTATTCAATTTTGTCTTACTCCTGGGTAATGAGTTTAATTCTCACCTCTGACTGCCTTTCTAGGATGTTCCTTATTATCTTCTATTGTGTTTCAAAGGCTTCTTACATGTCTTCCCAAAGAAGAGTGGGAGTTCAGACTCAAAACTGTCAAACTAATATTCCCAACCTTTCCTCCAGCTGACATTTCAATTCTAATTGGAGGCTCATCTTTTATTGTTTTGGTCATGCACAGTTGTCAATTTAAAAATTCACAACCCTTCTGAAAGAAAGGTTATGAGAATTCGTTGAGAAGAGAATCAGCCAGCCCAATTGAGTGTTCTCTGAAAAGCACACAGTACAGGATTTGTGAATGTCAGGATTATGGCCTAATTTCCAACCTCTAAAACCTACTGTGCCTTTTAGGTTACAATAGAAGATAATAGTGATTGGGTTCATTAAACCTGTGTGTTGGCAGTTTATTTTGGAATATGAAAAGTGACATGAAAGATGAGAATGGGGTGCACATAAAAACTATTTTGAACACCTAGAGTAGTCTTTTTTGTTTAAACAACCATGTACTGAGAGTCTGCTATGTCTAAGACACTGTTTGACAACATGGAGGCTAGCAAGATGAAGAAGACACCGCCCCTCCCTTACGCTTATAGTCTAGTGGAGGAGAAATGTACACAAATATCACTAGAGAGGGTGCAAAAGAGGGAACTCAGATAACATCTAAAGTTCCTAATCAGTGCAGTTGGGTTTTAGGGTGTGTGCCACTTTAATCCTGCTTAGATAGTTGAGTTACAGCCTAAGTTGGCAATATGTGGGGGGAATATGGCAAAACCTACAATTACTTTTGCACCAACCTAATAAAAGTTGTTGTTTACAGAGGATCCCACCATGGCCCAGGTGTGTTCTCAGTTTATCCTAAAAAAATCCTACATGGTCATAGTGTTAATCCCATTTTACTATTGAATTTGTGGCTCATGCCTAAGGTCACACAGTCTAAAATGGAGTAGAGTTGAGACTATTACTTTCTATCACAGGGGTCATGTCTTAGTTATCTTAGTATCTCCGTGGCCTCACAGAGGGCTTGCCACACACCTGAGGACCATGGCATAGTGTCATTAACACATCTGCCAAGAAGTTAAGTGAACTAGAGCAGAGCTTCTCAAATTTAAGATGCATGTGAGTCACCTGGGGGGATCTTGTTATAATGCAGATTTGGATTCTACCAGGTGATGCCAATGGTGTCCTACCAGGTGATGCCATTGCTTCCCCTGGTCTGTGGTCCACATTTTGAGCAGCAAGGAACCAAGAGGAATGAAGGGAACCTGAACTTCTATCTATTTAGGTGAAGTAAAAGGTGTGGCTAATATAATATGGGAATGATTTTTAGTGATCTGTAGATAAGTGCTAGCTGTGTTAGAGAAAAGATGAAAGACATTACTTAGGAAAGGCAAATAAGTCATGTGGGCCATGTCATTTCACAATACTCTTGGAGAACTCAATCACTTAGAACAGAAACGTGTTCTAGTGCAATAAGTTAATCAATCATCTTTTAAAGCTTGGTACTCAAGTGTCAGGTTCCATGGAGAAACAAAACAGTGAGAGTGTATGTGGTGGCTCATGCCTGTAATCCCAGCACTTTGGGAGGCTCAAGGTGGGCAGATCACTTGAGGTCAGGAGTTCAAGACCAGCCTGGCCAAGATGGTGAAACCCCGTCTCTACTGAAAATACAAAAATTAACCGGGTGTGGTGGCAGGTACCTGTAATCCCAGCTACTCAAGAGACTAAGGCAGGAGAATCACTTGAACCTGGGAGGCAGAGGCTCCAGTGAGCCAAGGTCGTGCCACTGCACTCTAGCCTGGACGACAGAGCGAGACTCTGCAACAACAACAACAAAAAATGCACAATGAGACAGTTGTAGGAGACATGTTTTGTGCCCTCTGGAACTTAGTGAGACTCTCTTTAAAAACATTGTTTAGGCCGGGCATAGTGGCTCATGCCTATAATCCCAGCACTTTGGGAGGCTGAGACGGGTGGATCATCTGAAGTTAGGGGTTTGAGACCAGCCTGGCCAACATGGCGAAAACCGATCTCTGCTAAAAATACAAAAATTAGACAGACATTGTGGCGTGTGCCTGTAATCCCAGCTACTCAGGAGGCTGAGACAGGAGAATCGCTTGAACCCAGAAGGCAAATGTTGCAGTGAGCCAAGTTAACCACTTCTACTTATTTCCATTATGATGTTCTGTAAAATTTAAATTAATCCATCTACTTCCTTCAGAGTTTCTTTGCCACCCAAGTCAACAGTGTGGAACATGCCTTTAGGATCTTATTAGGTTGGTGCAAAAGTAAATGTGGTTTTTGCCATGAAAAAATGTAAATGGTAGTATACAAGGTGTTTGTTTCAAGTGTACATATCAGCATTTAACATAGAGAATTGCTATTTCCTTCATGACTTTTTGTTTCATCACAAATGGGGAGTAACAACAAAGTAGGGAAGCAAGACTCTATTAATCATGTATACCTAGGCTTTCAATTAACAATATGTACATTTTTTGTAATTTATCTTTCCTGTTTTTCCTCTGATTCTTTTTTTTTTTTTTTTTTTTTTTTTAGAGAGAGACAGGGTTTTGTCATGTGGGCCAGGCTGATCTTGAACTGCTGAACTCAAGCAATCTACTTACCTGGGCCTCCCAAAGTGCTGGGATTATAGGCATGAGCCACTGTACCCAGCCTGCCTCTGATTATATTTATTAAAATATATGTCTATTAAATCAAATAATAAAAAGGGCTTATATTTTATATTTTCTCTTTTGTATTTTTTTTCTAGTAATTAATTTTGTTCTATTTACAAAATTATTGGTCAACATGGATTGGGGAAAATAGCTGTTCCTTCAGATAGTTTGAGAAAAACTTCTCTGTACTAGTGTAGCTACCTGTTAATGACTACCACCATCTAAGCTAGCATGGTGAAAAAGAACACTATCAGCTAATATATACAGAGTGTTGACTGTGTGCCAGGTACTGTTCTGAGTGCTTTATGTGTGTTAACTCATTTACTCTTGTAAATTAGCTGCTATTGTATCACTGTTTTACTGATGAGAAAACTGAGACATAGAGAGGTTGAGTTCCTTGCCCAAGGTCACACAGCACTAAAGTGGCAAAGCCCAGTTCTAGAGTCCATGCCCTTACCCACAAGGGGATATAAGACACACATTATAGTCATAGTTCACCTAATAGCTGCAGGCTTAGGTGACTCATTTAACCTCTGTGGGAAAAGAAAAGAAAGAATTAGAAAACATAACAAAAGCTACATGGCAGAGTCCTTACAGTGTGCCAGGTATTGAGCTAAGTGCTTACTTGCATGATCTCACTGTCTCCTAAGTGTGTGGTGATATAGGAAATGGCTTCAGGTAGTTGATGGCTTAGTGGTACATGGGCTAGGCAGAAATCAAATTGCATCACATATTGAGAAAGCTATTCCTTCTTCAAGCCTCTGACTCCTAATTACACCTGGCAGAGTCTCCCGTTGGTGCAGGTCTTGAATGACTTTCTAACATCAACTTACTTCCTTTCGTTATAAAAGAAGAGTAGGCCTTAGGCTTAACACTTTCTCAGGCAACAAGGTCTTTAATTTTCATTGCACCTTCAATTTAGGGCAAGTAGTGTTGCATTTATAACAGTGATGTCAAATTTCCTTTTAAAACGTTTATTGAAGTTTAAAAAGTGAGCAACAGAAAAACACCAAAAGGATAATAGCATAGGTCTTACCCGGACTTGGCAAATGTTATGACTAAGGAAGTTTGGAAAATACTACCTTATCTTTTAAAAACTCAGTAAGGTAAGTACTATTCTCTATTTCTAGGTAGGAGATCTGGAATTTAGGAAAGTTCAGTAACCTTCCCAAGGCCACTCTGTAGGAAGTTGAGGAGCTGAGCTTCAAACCTGGAAGTGTCTGCTTCCAAAAGCAGTGTCCTTGACTATGTATTGTCTCCTTAAGATGATGACTATGTATGTTTCCTGCCAGGACCAGCACTCTAGACTGCATATACATCATGATTTGAAAGAACAGTTATCAGTTATCAAAGTGTGGTCCTTTCAGGCGGTCCTCTAGGTAAAGGTATTTTCACCAAATACTAAGATGTCATTTGTGTCTTTCACTCGTTTGCTCACCAGTGTACGGGGGAGTTTTCCAGAAGCTACGTGACGTGATATATCACAACACATTGAGTACAGAACCACATATGTGAATCCAACTGTCTTCTCTTATGCTGGACATTAAAAAGACTTGCAGAAACATACATGATGCCATTCTTCTCAGTAAATCTTTTTTGTTTGTTCATTTGTTTTGGAAAACAGTTTTTTTTTTTTAAGTCATTTTTGTTCACATGTCATGGGTTTATTGTTATTTTTAAATGAATTAGTAAACACTTGAAACATTTATCCATCTTCATTTCTAAAACAATAAACATCAATACAATATAGCCCACATAAACAAATGTTTTGGGTTTGTCAAGAACATAAAGGGGACCAGGTGTGGTGGCTCACCCCTATAATGCTAGTGCTTTGGGAGGCCAAGGCAGGAGGATAGCTTGAGCCCAGGAATTTAAGACCAGCCTGGGCAACATGGTGAAGTCCTGTTTCTACCAAAAGTACAAAAATTAGCTCGGCATGGTAGCTCACGCCTGTGGTCCCAGCTACTTGGGAGGATGAAGTGGGAGGATCATTGGAGCCCAGGATGTTGAGGCTGAGTGGGCTGTGATCACATCACTGCACTCCATCATAAGTGACAGGGCAAGACTCTGTCTCAAATAAATAAATAAATAAATAAATAAATAAATAAATAAATAGAAAAAAAGAATGTGGCCGGGCGCAATGGCTCATGCCTGTATTCCCAGCACTCTGGGAGGCCGAGGCGGGTGGATCATTTGAGGTCAGGATTTCGAGACCAGCCTGGCCAAGATTGTGAAACCCGTCTTTACTAAAAATACAAAACGTAGCCAGCCGTGGTGGCAGGCACCTGTAATCCCAGCTACTCAGGAGGCTGAGGCAGGAGAATTGCTTGAACCCGGGAGGTGGAGGTGGCAGTGAGCCAAGATCGCACCACTGCACTCCAGCCTAGGCGACATCCATCTCAAAAAAGAAAAGAAAAGAAAAAGGCCGGGTGCAGTGGTTTACGCCTGTAATCCCAGCATTTTAGGAGGCCGAGGCAGGCAGATCACCTGAGGTCGGGAGTTTGAGACCAGCCTGACCAACATGGAGAAACCCTGTCTCTACTGAAAATACAAAATTAGCCAGGCGTGGTGGTGCATGCCTGTAATCCCAGCTACTTGGGAGGCTGAGGCAGGAGAATCGCTTGAACCCGGGAAGCGGAGGTTGCAGTGAGCTGAGATGGTGCCATTGCACTCCAGCCTGGGCAACAAGAGTGAAACTCTGTCTCAAAAAAAAAAAAAAAAAAAAAAATGTCAAGGGGTCTTGGGTACAAAGGTTCAGTTAGGAGAAATAAATAAGTATTTAAGGTGATAGAGATGTTAATTAGCTTAATTCAGTCATTCCACATTATATACACATATCATAACATCACTGTGTACCCCATCATTATATACAATTATAATTTGTCAAAGAAAGCTATTTTATAATTTAAAAGAAAAGAAAAAAGTGTGAAAAGTCTTAAGATGGATACGTGATAGAATAATATTTTTAATAATTAATGGTAACTTTTTTCTCCCATCTTTCCACCCTTCTTTTTCTCCTCCACTCCGTTCCATTCGAGCAGGTAATCCTAGAATCACATTCAAGCATGTGATTCATTGCTTCAGAAGAGGAGCATTACCAAGTGGAAAGCAGAAATGGTTTCTAGCTTTTGTGTTTCCAAAAAGCCTAAACCTATTAAGCAAATTATGCCAAGTGCTTTGAGGCAGTAATAACAAAATGGAGCAAGTGCCGCTGAGAAAAAAATAGCAGCAGTATTGAGAGAGGGCAGCTTTCCCAGGACTAGAAAAATATTTCTAACTTCCTGAGAGTGGGTGTAGGGAAGAACAAAGACAGGAGGGAGATTAGGGGATCAAAAAAGAGAGGGCTGGGCTGAAGAGGCCAGGAAGACAGAAACCAGGCACATCTCAGCTACAGTGGGCCATCTTCCAGAGTCCAGGAGCCACCTGGGAGCTGGGAACTGCCATTGCCGAAATCCAGAGTCTCTGAGAGCCAGCTATCCCTTCTCCGTATTCATGACTGTCTGCAGGAGTAACACCATTTGCCTCAAGCAACCTGAACAACTGCACCTTCAGAACATCCTTAGCCCATCAGAAGCCCAAGGAAGAGTAGCTGGGGCCCTGGATACCCAGAGGTTTGGTGAAAGTCACGTGGGAATCAGCTCTAGACTTTGTATGGGGAGATTCTGCCTGGAATAAACTGCAGGTCCACCCTGAGCTGGGAGAGCAGTTCAACACACCAGAATATTAGGATCACCAGACAGACCTGCTGAGAGTCTATAGCAAATAAGGGCCTGTGCTGTGTTCTAACAGAAGCGCCAACTGATTGTATAATACTTGATTGAGGTCAGCTTACAAGTTTTCTTGGTCCAGTATGGGGGATTTGCTTTGGATGGTTGTTCTCATCAGAGTGCTTTTGGGTAGAAAAAACTCTGCAGGCCCCGTCTTTCTTCACATCTAGCCCGTTCACTCATTAACATTCCTGCCTGGGCCCTGAGGATATCTAAGTTTTCTGAGCCCTCCTATGCAAAGTGCTTGACCTACAGTAGGGGATTCCTTGAGATGAAACCTTGACACTATACAAAATCACAAATATGTGCATTTTTCTGAGGAGCAAGTCTTAGCTTTCATCAACTACTCAAAGGAGTGTCTGATACTTGGGTTGGAATCCTGGCTGCTGTTTACTAGCTGTGTGACCTTGAGCATGTCACCTAACCTGTCTATGCTTCCATTTCCTTATCTTTGAGATAGGGATGGTTATTCATTTATGTATTTACTTATTTATTCAGAAACAGAGTCTCACTCTATCATCCATATCATCCAGGCTGGAGTGCAGTGGCACAATCATAGCTCACTGCAGCCTCAAACTCCTGGGCTCAGGTGATCTTCCCATCTCGGTCTCCCAAGTAACTGGAACTACAGGCACATGCCACCATGCCAAACTAATCTTTTAATTTTTGGTTAAAAAAAAAAAGGGTCTCACTACATTGCCCAGGTGGCATTCGAACTTCTAACCTCAAGCAATCATCCTGCCTTGGCCTCTCAAACAGCGATGTTAAATGAGCTAGTATATGTAGAGGGCTTTGAATGACCAACTCTATGTAAGTGTTGGCTATCATTATTATAGAGGACATAGACCACAGAGGGGATGGGAAGCCTGTGTCTAAGGGAAGACCAGTGTAGAGAGGAGAGGGAGTATACCTTTGTTAAAACCAGCCCATCTTCAGGATGTAGCCTGCACAACCTTCAGAGCCTGCTTATTCAGCAAAGGGTCCTGGCATAAACCTCACACTGGAAATGCGCAGCGAGGCTGTGCTGCCTGTGGCTAGAAATGTGCTAGCTGCTAGGTTATCAGCGTACCTCCTGTTCTAAGAAAGACAAGGATCTGAAGGTGGCAGTAAGAGGGGGCCTGGAGTCATAATCACGGAGACCACAATTCTGCCCTAGAAGCCAATGTCCCCTAAGTTCTGGGCTCTAGTCGCCAAGCTGGCCTGGAGCAGGAGGTATAGCAGAATCAGACAGCAGAAACTGGAAACCTTCTCCTCCACTTTCTAGCTGAATGTTCTTGGGCAACTTACTAAACCTCCCTAAGCCATCATTTCCTCTTCTGTCAAATTGAGCAATAATATATGCACTATGGTCAAATAATTAATGTATGCAAAGCACTTAGCAATTATATAGTGAGTGCTCAATAAACAGAGCCAATACTATGGTAACACTGCAGTACTGAGATCAGGCTGACAGGGAGCTGAGTGGCAACTGATCAGATGGGGAATCCTAGAAGAACAAGTTGAAGGACTAGTACAGTGATGACACATTTGGTCCATTGTGCAATTTTTTGCTTCGGCTTGCCTCAAAGCTTGGGATCACAGATTTCTTAGGGCTCTTTGGGCTTCTTAGGAACCAGGAGGGAGGAAAATAAAGATCGGAATATTCTTTCAAAACCATTTCCTCCCTCTCCACCCTAATATTCCTATGCAGAGAACTTGTGACACTGCTTATCTTAACAGAAATCCAATCAAACTAGCCTAAGGACACAGAACTTTCTCACAGGCCTGGAGAAAGGGTGTGATCAAGGCCACAAGCCCTCATCTTTTCTGCTTCCAAGGTATCCCTGTTTCTTTTCATTCTGCAGACCTACTTTCTCTTCTTTATGATGTACATGATAAAAAATGGTTGACCCAGACAGCACTGCATGATTTCCTGGCTTAAATACAGCAGACTAGAGGTGCCCTATTCTCCAATTCAAATTCCTAGATGAGGGAATTTATTAGCCCGGCTCCTATCACACACCGGCCCCTGATACTCTCAACCAAATGTACATATATATGGGATGGGAGGATTAAACAGATTGAGTAGTACAGACATATAATTTCAAACAATTTGCAGAAGAAGAAAACCAATGGCTAACAAACACTTGAAAAGATACTCATCTTCACTAATATTCAAAGATATGCAAATTAGTACAGCAATGTAAGGTACTAATTTTTTTTGGACTATCAGATTGGCAACAATGAAAAACAAAGGTAACTGAAGGAAACTTGCTAAGAGAGGAAGGTGATATGATTTTTCTGGTGTACTATTGGGCATTATGTTTTAATATTTTAAATGTGCATAAGCTTTAACCGAGTTATTTTGCTTACACAAATTTATCCTAAGGAAATAATCAGAACATGCACAGGCATATATCTATATATATGTTTATTGCCGTATTTTAGTATTTAAGAAAAACTTAGAACATCATACATGCCTTTCAGTGGAGGGTAGAGGTTATGGTACAAAATAATACTGAGAGACCATTATGAAAATTATAAAGAACAAGACGGATCGGTATGTAAGAAGTATATGACAAACTGTAGGGGGGGGAAAAAAAAAAGCCAGGCACGGTGATTCATGCCTGTAATCCCAGCACTTTGGGAGACAGAGGTAAGTGGATCACTTGAGGTCAGGAGTTTGAGACCAGCCTGGGTAATATGGTGAAACTCTGTCTCTACTAAAAATACAAAAATTAGCCAGGCGTGGTGGCACACACCTGTAGTCCCACTACTTGGGAGGCTGAGGCACAAGAATCATTTGAACCCAAGAGGCAGAGATTGCAGTGAGCCAAGATCATGCTACTGCACTCCCGCCTGAGTAACAGAGCAAGACTCTATCTCAGAGAAAAAAAAAAAAAAAAAAAAAAAGCAAGGCACAGAAAAGAGTAGATAATATGACCCCATTTTTGTTAACATATAGAGTACATATTATGTACTATACATAGTATATTTGGAGTACATACATATATGTATACACACACATATATATTTGTGTGTGTGTAATATGTATCTGAAAGAATACATATTAGATCCTTTTGTAGTTCATGAGCAAGATGATTGGGTGATCCCGCACATGTGTAAGATATGCTACCCTCAAACCTTGTTACAACATTGGCATATTACCCATCTGATATGAAAAAAACATGTGAAACTAATAATTATGACCTCTGGGAATGGAATTATGGGAACTTTTCACTTTCCACTTTATCCCTTTTCATATTATTGAATTTTTTTAAAAACATGAATTACTTTTATAATCAGAAGAAAAGCAGTAAGAGATTCAATTTTTGGGGGGAAAAAGAGTACAGATTTCATATGTGAAAGGAAAATATCGACTACTTTAAAATTAAAGAAGGAAAACAAAAAATCCAATATTGTACCAGTAACAATCAGGCATAGCAGGTGGCAATAAAGTCTGCCCCTGCCCAGGACCTGGGCTTATTAAAAGGAGCTCTCTAGGTTGTACAAGAGAAAAGTCAGCTTCTCCTAGCACCACAGAGTACATAGGGCTATCCTTTTTTTTTTCTCACTCTATTACCCAGGCTAGAGTGCAGTGGCATGATCATAGCTCACTGCAACCTTAAATTCCTGGGCTGAAACAATCCTCCTGCTTCAGCTTTCCACGTAGCTGGAAGTAGGATGCATTCCACCATGCCCAGCTAATTTTTAAAACTTCTTTGTAGAGATGGGGGAGTGTCTCACTACCTTGCTCAGGCTGGGCTCTAAATCCTGATCTGAAGTGATCCTCCTGCCTCAGCCTCCCAATGTGCTGAGAGTACAGGCATGAGCCACTACGCCTGGCCTAAGGACCATCCTATTTGAAGAATTTGGCTTACCTACAACCCAAGGGCCTTTCTCTTCTACTATAAATGAATTAATGAACTTAATTAAATCGAATTTAACTCTTCAGCCAAGGCCAAAAATAATATATTTTTACATTTATATATGAAAAGAACAGACAGGTAAATGATGAGAAATGAGGTATGCAACCGAGTGAGGGTTTGGATATAGGAAGATCTAGATGCCCAGCTGAGAAACTGGAGGTGGCCTAGGGTAATTCCAGAAACATATTTACTTGCTATCAAACATGGGTTTGTATGGGTGCTCAGATTTTTTTCTTTCTTTCTTTGTTTTTTTTTTTTTTCTGAGATTGAGTCTCACTCTGTCACCCCGGCCAGAGTGCAGTGGTGCCATCTTGGCTCACTGCAACCTCTGCCTCCTGGGTTCCAGCAATTCGTCTGCCTCAGCCTCCTGGGTAGCTGGGACTATAGGCGTGCACCACCACACCTGGTTAATTTTTGTATTTTTAGTAGAGACAGGGTTTAACCATGTTGGCCAGGTTGGTCTCGAACTCCTGACCTCGTGATCCACCCGCCTCCCCATCCTGCCCCCCACCGCCAAAGTGCTGGGATTACAGGCATAAGCCTCCACACCCAGCCAGATGCTCAAATTTTTAAAAGAAACTTGGGTAGGTTGAGAAATTAAGATCCTCACCAGGATAATTGTTATTTTTCTAAGTGTTTCCCTTTGGATCTTTCCTTTCTTCATAGGAACATGCTAAACATTCAATGCCACAATGGATTTCAATGGGGAAAAATTAATCTTGCTTTGTAGACAACTTTACAGGAATGCCTCAGTTTCATACACTGCAGGATAGCTGTATTAATTTGGCGTAGATAGAAATTTCAATTCACATAGTTTTTTTCTTTATTTGCAGCAGTTCACCAATAATGCATTTTAGAGCATTGCTCACCCTCAGCATTAGAATTGAGTGAATCATCTGTTGAAATGGAGGCATCTATTCACCGCATTACTTTTTCAAGCCTCTAACACCTTGACAGGCAAACCTCAAAGGAAGGTCTGCTTTCCTCTTCCTTTAGAATTCCCCCCTAAGCAAGAAACATTTGCTGAATGCCCAGCTGGGGACTTCAACATTGTTAGCACATGTTAGCAGCCTTCCAAAAATGTTTACAGTAATGGTAATGTTGGTAATAATACACCATTGGACTTATTGCAAAGACAATTTTTTCAATGTTTGTTCACATAAAACCTGCCAAATTGTTGCTATTAGAGTTGGTCATTCCTTATATTATGAGATGCCTAAAATGAAAATAGCAGTAATAGATCCTGAGAGCTGTGAGGTCATTTTGTTCAGGTTACATATTAAGGACACGAGTCTTTGGAAGATTAGGAAAGTTGTCTATAGTTTCATGACTATGAAATGGCAGATTTTTTTTTCTCCAAACCCCATGCTTTTTTTAAATTTTTTATTTTTTTTATTTTATCACAACCGTGCATGCCTCTCTCAGCCACATATCTGCCCCAGAGATGTCAAACCCATATGCTGCCTTGGAGACTCTGCCTCACTCCTGACTTGGAAGGGAGAGTACTACCTGCCATGTGACTATGCCCCACCAGTCTCAGTTACTGACCTCGGAGTAGACATCTGACTCAAGCTGGGTTGATCGAATTCTCTCCCAGGAATTTGGAATAGGGACAAAGAGGCTGAGTCATTTAGCTATGTGGAGCCAAGCTGCAAGGTCATGCCCAGCTGGCCTGCCATAGCAGGCCGAAACCTCATGCTAGCCACAGTGAAGGGAAGCTGAGAAACCATGAGTCAGCAGAAAAAAACTCGTGTGCAAACAAAAGAGCACAAAGATGGAGCAGACAGACACCCAGAGTCAAACAGAGAGGCCATGTACCTCGAAAGGCAGAGGAGAGAGAGAGAGTAATAAAATCTGCATAATCCCCTTCTTGGTCTTATAATGCCCAGCAGCTGTATCTCCAGCGCTGGCTTATTGTGACCCCATGATAACCTCTGCCTTTCAATCAACCCTCTTTTTATTTGAGTTAGTGGAATTCTGTTCCTTGCATGCAAATTCTTCCTAAGACACTTCACAATTCATATTGGATATATTTTGGGGTAGAAAAACTATTCTGCTCTTTATGACGATTATAGAAATTGAGGTTTTATCTCAAAACCCACAACAGGCTGAGCAGCTCTCTGCATTCTCTCTACTAATTATCCAGACTCCAAAGACTGAGCTTTCAAGGTGAGTGGTTTTCAGAACTTCAAATGGGAGCCAGCCCCATTCTGGGTCTCTTTCCCCAAGGATATCTTAGAGATACTCAGTTCAGGAAGAGAGATCTTATCGTAGTATGTAGTTGCCACCTTGGGAACATATGTCAGGACTTCCTAAAGTCTTTCTGCTTAAAGTTCCCAAGAAAGTATGGAGCCTGATTTCTCATAAAGCCACTTTTCCTTTAAAGGTACTTGTGGAATCTCTACAGGCCCAAGGTTGACATGACCATATCCGTAAAAAGCTCAGGTACTATTTCTGTGCTAATCTATTTAGAAAACAGAAATACTTTATTTTAAAAATTCTACTTACCTTTCTCGCCAGGAGCGGTGGCTCAAGCCTATAATCACAGCTTTCAGGGAGGCAGAGGCGGGAGGATAGCTTGAGCCCAGGAGTTCAAGACCTGCCTGGGCAATATAGGAAGACCCCGTTCTCCACAAAAAGGAAGAAAAATAAAAAGACAAAAAAAAAAGCGTAAAAATTGTACTTACCTTTCTCAAATTATTAGAGCTAATCCTAGTATAAAATAGTGGAGAAATGGTTGAGTAAATTAGAGTGCATCAGCTGGTGGAATACTATGCAGATGTTAAAAGGGATAACTAACAAGATTAAACAACATGAAAAGACATTTTTGATTCAATGAATGAGGAAAAAGGCAGAATACAAAATTGTAAGTATCAACCTTGTAAGTATCAACCATGTGAAAATGGGTTTACATAAGGACATTTTTCTTGGTAGTCTTTTTTTTTTTTTTTCCAGACAGAGTTTCTCTCTTGTTGTCCAGGCTGGAGGCTGGAGTGCAACCGTGTGATCTCCGCTCACCGCAACCTCCACCTCCTGGGGTTCAAGCGATTCTCCTGCTGTGGCCTCCCGAGTAGCTGGGATTACAGGCATGTGCCGCCACACCTGGCTAATTTTGTATTTTTAGTAGAGACAGGGTTTCTCCATTTGGTCAGGCTGGTCTCAAACTCCCAACCTCAGGTGATCTGCCCACCTCGGCCTCCCAAAGTGCTGGGATTACAGGTGTGAGCCACTGCGCCCGGCCCCTTGGCAGTCTTTAACAAGGTAATTGAGGTTGCCACAACCATAGATCTTGGTACATAAGATAAAATCTATTGAGAATTTCTGCCTTAGAGGATTTTGGCTAAGGTAATGTCACTGTCCTAGTTCAGTTCCAGAATTTGTTCCTATATTGTCCAGATTCTGTGCCTTGTGCTGATCTACTTCTGTGCTAGTCCATAGCACTCCCAACTGATGGGACCCACTAATGATAGAGTTCTCAGTCTCTCTGTCTGTCTCAGTCTGTCTGTAGTTACTTAAAGTCTGCTATGGAGATCTTTTGCTTTGCACCACACAAATGTTAAAACTACATTTAAATTGCTTTCATTTTTTTCCACCTACTCTTTTCCAAATCTGTGTCAAGGTGGAGATATGACTGTCCTTCAGTGTGCTAATAATGTCTGCAAAATTTCTGGGAATACCTGCCAAAGCCAAGGTGAGAGGGAGACACCTTGAATCTCTCCTTGCATTTGGTGGGAAAAAAACAATTTATAGATTGAGTGCCTCCTGTAAGCCTTTTGTTGTTGTTGTTGTTGTTGTTGTTACAGAAAAATCCTTTTATGACTGTTTTCTGTTCCAATCATGAACAGAAGTCTCCTTGCAAACACTGGCCTCCTGCTGCTTTTCAAGGGTTTGGTGGCCTAATCATCTTGTGCCTGCCCTAGTAGACATTTTTTATGTTTGTGGCTTCTTATTGTCTCTTAAAAGCCCTTCCCATATCAAGGGAATTTCTACATTTTGAGTTCTGTTTTTCAAGGTAAAACTAGAACTCTCTATTCTAGTCTTATTTGCGGCCAAGGTACAAGCATGTGACCTAGTTTCTGCAATCAGATGTAGCCATGCAACACTGAATGCAGAAGATAAAACCATGAGAAAGCAGGTGTCATGCAGAATTTGTTTTCTGGTGAAGCTATGGAGCTTGCCAGTGGCACAGAAATGGCCCAGCACCAGTGTTGGTACCCCCAGCAGAGAGTTAGTGCAGCCACAGTGCCAACGCCACCGGCATTCTCTTCTATAACAGTCCAGCAGTATGATTTGTATATAACTTTCTGCCAGGTAACCCATTACATGATTCTCTGGCCCTTCCAGACAGTCTATGTACTATCTAATACCCTTCAATATTTTCTTCTTTTTTTTTTTTTGAGACAGAGTCTCACTCTGTAACCCAGGTTGGAGTACAGTGGTGCAATGTCAGCTCACTGCAACCTCTGCCTCTCTGATTGAAGTGATTCTCCTGCCTCAGCCTCCTGAGTAGCTAGGACTACAGGCACAAGACACCACACCCAGCTAACTTTTTGTATTTGTAGTAGAGATGGGGTTTCGCTATGTTGACCAGGCTGGTCTCGAACTCCTGACCTCAGGTGATCCACCCACCTCGGCCTCCCAAAGTGCTGGGATTACAGGCGTGAGCCACCATGCCTGGTTCATTTTATTTTTAAACTAGTAAGAGTGGAGATTCTGTTGTTTGCAACCAAAAATCTTGAACAATATACCTGCATTCATGATTTTACATTAGGCTGAAAGACTTAAAAGTGGGCCAGGCACACTGACTCATGCCTGTAATCTCAGCACTTTGGGAGGCCGAGGTGGGAGGATCACCTGAGGTCAGGAGTTCAAGAGCAGCCTGGCCAACATGGTGAAACCCCATCTCCACAAAAATACCAAAAAATTAGCCGGACATGATGGTGGGTACCTGTAATCCCAGCTATTCTGGAGGCTGAGGTGGGAGAATCGCTTGAACCAAGGAGGCAGAGGTTGCAGTGAGCCAAGATTTCGCCATTGCATTCCAGCCTGGGCGACACAGCAAGACTCCATCTCAAGAAAAAAAGAAAAAAAAGTGATTTATTTTTCTCGTTCATCATGTTTCCCCAGCCTGTAGATATAAATTTGGTCACTTTTTTTTTTTTTTTTTTTTTTTGAGATGGAGTTTTGCTCTTCTTGCCCAGGCTGGAGTGCAGTAGCACTATCTCAGCTCACTGCAACCTCCACCTCCCGGGTTCAAGTGATTCTCCTGCCTCAGCCTTCTGAGTAGCTGGGATTACAGATGCCCATCACCATGCCCAGCTAGTTTTTTGTATTTTTAGTAGAGACGGGTTTCACCATGTTAGCCAGGCTGGTCTCAAACTCCTGACCTCAGGTGATCCACCTGCCTTGACCTCCCAAAGTGCTGGGATTACACGCGTGAGCCACCGTGCCTGGCCAATTTGATCACATTAATGACAGATCCTAATTTTTACTGGCTCTTGTTTCAACCTACATAATGCAGGTTTTCTGGCCTCACCCGATGTCTCTCCCAGAATCCCCAAGGATGATCTTGTATGTGCTCACAAACAGTTCTCTCATATTCCTCTCTTTTGCCTCCTATGTTGTTGGCTGTGGCCCAAGAAGCCATTTGCAGGTCCATACCTATGTCAGTACCAAGCATTACGAGACTGATGCCCATGATAAATGTGTGCTGCCTCCTAATGCTTTCACTCCATGTCACCCCTCGACCCAGCACCACAATGTAGGCCGATTTGCCTTACAGATGTCTCTCATAAAACTGCTTCCTTTAACAACTGTATGAAGCCCTTTTGTCTCTAGGGCTTATAAGTGTGTACTGGGAATGAGCTAAGGAATCAAATAGGGTGCTATCTTTTTTGTTTATTTATTATTATTATTATTATTATTATTATTTTGAGACAGAGTCTTGCTTTGTCGCCCAGGGGGGAGTGCAGTGGCGTCATCTAGGTTCACAGCAAGCTCCGCCTCCCGGGTTCACGCCATTCTCCCGCCTCAGCCTCCCGAGTAGCTGGGACTACAAGCGCCCACCACCACGCCTGGCTAATTTTTGTTTTTATATTTTTAGTAGAGACAGGGTTTCACCGTGTTAGTCAGGATGGTCTCTATCTCCTGACCTCGTGATCCGCCCGCCTTGGCCTCCCAAAGTGCTGGGATTATAGGCGTGAGCCACTGCGCCGGCCTTTTTATTTTCTTTTTTCTTTTTTCTTTCTTTCTTTTTTTTTTTTGAGATGGAGTCTCGCTCTGTCGCCCAGGGTGGAGTGCAGTGGCGCAGTCTCGGCTCACTGCAAGCTCCGCCTCCCGGAGCTTTACGCGATTCTACCGCCTCAGCCTCCCGAGTAGCTTGGACTACAGGAGCCCGCCACCCCACCCGGCTAATTTTTTTGTATTTTTAGTAGAGACGGGGTTATACCGTGTTAGCCAGGATGGTCTCCATAAGATGACCTCGTGATCCGCCCGCCTCGGCCTTCCAAAGTGCTGGGATTGCAGGCGTGAGCCACTGCCACCGGCTTTTTTTAGTTTCTTTATTCTTTTTCCAATTCACAGGCTCCTCTGTCTTCCCTCAGGCAAGTCATGTCATACAGATTGACATCTGCAAATAGATATCACTGGCTGTACCTAGTCATCGTTCAAGCCAGTCAGAACAGTTTAGGATCAAGCTGGTGGACTTCTGAAGCATTATTTTTATTTTTCAATGTTTCACAGATGTTGTTATAATGGTATTTTTCAACAACTAGAAAAGTATGGCCTAAAACAGTCAACTTGTCCTATAAAATTTATGCTGACACAGCGTGCCTTTGCCAGAATACTTTCTTACACATGTCTTCTTCCCTTACACCTCAGAGTATTTGTCTATTAACAGAACTTATTTGGCAAGTAGATTCAGAATGTCAGCACAAGCACTGAAGGAAAATGGAACAAATTAGGGAATTTCTCAGCAGAACCACTGCCAGCTTTCTCTGGGCACTTGTACCAGTGTTTATTTTAATGACTTCAATCAGGATATTTTCCTCACCTTAATGCAGAAGCTCAAGATTTTAGAGATCAGCAGAGGATTCAGTGTATTTTAGTCTTGCTTTGCAGAAATTATTGGGTGGAGTTTTTCTGTGAGTAAATGGAGCAGTAAAAATCCCTCTTTACCACCACTTTCCACCCCAGCTTTGTCATTTGGCATCTGTCCACCTGAATTTATTTTAACAATTCCAGCTTATGGTTCTTACGAGATCATAAAGCAATATTATGTCCACGGATTGAGTTCTGCATATAGCATTTAAAAATCTCTTATCTAGAAAAATTACCAAAAATGTCTCAGAATTCTGTAGGTACAAGATTTCCTTTTTTTTTTTTTTTTTTTTTTTGGTTTGGTTTTATGATGTTTTTTGGAAACATGGTTTGCCCCTTGTATAGTGAACCCTTGGACATTTTTCAAAATTCATCAAAGGACAAAGAAAGGAAAAACTGGTGAATGTGACAGAGGCACCCAGCAGTGTTCTGAGGGACAGATTTCACAAGCTGCCCAAATGGCCCAAAAGAATTTACAGGGAAGGCAGGTAAGCCCTTTAAGTTTGATTCCAAGTTAAAGATACATTCTGGGGAGTTTTGATGTGGAAAATGTATCTGAGGATCTCAGTTTACTCTTCGTATCTCTAGCTGAACCTTAGATGAGAGAAGAGACAAATCTTGAGGATGTGGTAGGAAGGCAAGCTACATGAGGAGGAATAGCAGATGTGGAGGAGAAACAAGACTCAGGATGTACTTGAAAGATAGCTGGCTTTCAGGGAGATGGTTCCTTCATCACTGCCTGTTTCCATCACTGTCATGCCGTGTCTACCCTCTTACATTTTCTCACAACCAGCTTTACAAAACATCCAGAGGGAACTGACACAGCGTGTCTTTTGCCAGCACACCTTCTTACGCATGTCTTCCTCCCCTACACCCCTAAGCACCATGTTTTTATGTATATGAAATTGATTGTCAGATCATTTAGCAGTGGTTATATTGAAAGTGGAGAGTGAAAAAAAGAGGCAGTGAGGGAAAAATATATTGAATGTATCCAATCATCTTTATAGGATATAAGAAGTCTCATGGTATAGGTATAGTCAATGTGAAACCTTAAAAATGCATTTGATTGTAAAGCTGAAGCAGTTCTGAGATAAGGTGACTTTGGTTTATGGGCATAAAATAAATTTGAGTCTGGAGCATATGAAAGAATTTTCCCAGATTTGTGCTTTCTTTTTCATTTTTCTCATTTTAATCAATAGAATGTAAGGATAAAGTACAAAATGTATGGAAAGACTAAAACGTTCCTGTGTCCTCCTGATTATAAAAAGGTGAGGGAATCATTTGCTTAAACACCAACCCAGCCATTTTATCTCCTGTGTCCTTGAATGAGAAGCTGGGCTGGGCACCCCTCCAGCTGGTAAGAGGATCTTTGAGTCGCATGATAGAAGGGGGAAGTCTGAACCTGCAGCTCTCTCTTTCTCTTACCTCTGGTTTCTGGCAGGCTTTCTACTCAGAGACCATCCTCTGTCATGATTCTGCGGACAAATTTCCAGTGCAGGTCCCCTTTGGCCCATTACTGTTCTGATCAGAACCCTGAGCCTGTGTGGAGATGCCTGTAAGGACAGGCAGGTCTGGCTCATTACAAAGAAACAGGATCTTTAGGCTTCCTGGGAATGGTTCACACAGTTGGGTGGGCTCTGAGATCAAGGTGTCTGCATGATTCCTGGAAAGAGATGCAGAGTAGGCATCCCTAACCTGGGCCAGGTGCCTCAAATCATAAGATTTTAGAACTGTGCGCTCTGGTTCTTGAGAAGAACCAGGAGAGGGAGAAAGGTTGCAGTGATGCACATCAACACCTCCACTAGGGAAACACATGAATCTGCCTGTCCTTAGGACAGGGCTTTAGCTGGGCCACCTGCACAAAAGAAGTTCAGCTGCACGGATAGTGGAAATCAGACAAGCAGCCCTGCATGACAGATGTCCCAGGCTCTCCATCAGAAGCTGCAAAAATCCTAATCACTTTCCCCACAAAGAGGACATGGAAGTCCTTCTTTTTTTTTCTCTCTTCAAATTATTCTTTCTTTTTTGAGACATGGTCTCAATCTGTGGCCTGCCCAGGCTAGAGTGCAGTGGTGCAATCATGGCTCACTGTAGCCTTGACCTCCTGGACTCAGGTGATCCTCCCACCTCAGCCTCCTGAGTGGCTGGGACTATAGGTGTGCATCAGCATGCCCAGCTAATTTTTTTGTATTTTTTAGTAGGAATGAGGTTTCGCCATGTTGCCCAGGCTGGTCTCAAACTTATGGGCTCAAGTAATCCACCCACCTCCTCCTCCCAAACTACTGCCTGGATTACAGGTGTGAGCCACCATGCCTTTTCTTTTTTGACTTTTTTTTTTTTTTTTGAGATAGGGTCTCACTCTGTTGCCCAGGCTAGAGTGCAGTGGCTTGATTTCATCTCACTGCAGCCTCAGCGTCCTGGGTCTAAGTGATCCTCCTACCTCAGCGGCCTGGTATCTAGGACCATAGGTGTGTGCCACCATAGGTGTGTGCCACCATGCCCGGCTAATTTATTTTTATTTTTTTGTAGAGACAGGGGTCTCCTTATGTTGCCCAGGTTGGTCTCACACTCCTCAGCTCAAGCAATCATCCCACTTTGGCCTCCCAAAGTGCTAGGATTTCAGGGCTGAGCCCATTGCACCTGGCCGAAGTCCTTTCTACTTCAGATTTCCATCATGGGTAACTGTGAAATCAGAAAGAAATTGAAATGAAGCAAACTCTGTGGCTTCCTTGGTGAAGTAAACCAGTTTGGGCTAGAGAGAGGTGAGCAGCCAGTGCCACAGTAGGAACAATACTTCCTGTATCCTCTTCTGAATCATTGTGTAATAGGCTTCTGACGTGTAGAAAGCCCTGAAGAAACATAGCAGGGAAGGAAGTGAATGAGCCAACTGCACTGGCTCAGTGCCCGAGGAACACCCTGCTTCAAGGATAAAATTGCACCTCTTGTGCCAACAGTTCAGGCAAGGGAACCTAGACAAATAATGCTTGGAATTCAACAGAAGAACAAGCCAAAAGAGGTCTAGGCATTTTATAAAATGACTTCTAAGATTGCTCTTTTGCTTGGCTTGTTCGCCTGCTTGCTTTAGTTCAGGTGATGAGAATAGAGAGTAAATAACCCACCTCCTTATTCTAAGTAGCATCTGTTTAAATGACACAGAGGGATGTCATCCAGGTAAAAGGGTGTGGAACCCTGCTACCTCATACTTTCCTCCTGGCTAGATGAAAAGCCAAGGGCTGCTATAAAAAGTAATTTGTGTCCAGCTCTTCGGGGAGGGAAGTATTCTCATACTGAAAATGTCATACTCCAAATTTTAACCTAGTGCTGTTTCCTGCTCTTGCTCATAAAGTGATTCACATGACTTTTAGTAGCTTTAGCTTCTTCAGAATGAAGGAACAAACAACCAGTGATCACCTGATAGAATTACACGACATGGTTTATTTTGGAGAAAAGAGAAGTCAGAGTGAGGATCATTTATTTCATCAGCTTCATAATCACAGAAGTTACCCAGGCTAAAAATGATCTTTAGTCCCTCTGCCTTTTATGCATCCCCCTCTGGCTTCCAAAGTCTCATGCTTCTTTTTTTTTTTTAAATTTTTTGAAGCTACTTTTAACTTAAAAATTCAGGCTGGGTGCTGTGGCTCATACCTGTAATCCCAGCACTTTGGGAGGCCGAGGCGGGTGGATTTCGAGACCAGCCTGACCAACATGGAGGATCCCTGTCTCTACTAAAAATACAAAATTAGCCAGGCATGATGGCACATTCCTGTAATCCCAGCTACTTGGGAGGCTGAGGCAGGAGAATCGTTTGAACCTGGGAGGCGGAGGTTACAGTGAGCCAAGATTGTGCCACTGCACTCCAGCCTGGGTGACACAGCGAGACTCGACCTCAAAAAATAAAATAAAATAAAAATAAATTTTTTTATTCTGCCCTTACTTCTGTGTCATTTTTCTCCTCACTTAATTATTTCCATTATTCAATAATGGAAATAGGATAGCACAAGGAGTTGAGGGGGTCTCCTGAATCAGTCAAAATCTGGGAGTGAGAGGGAAATGGAAGACCCTCTTACCCCATTTTTCTGGCTGTAATCAAGAAACAGGCATGAATGCAAATGTAATCAGTCTGGTTGTACATCACAACCAGACTGAGGTAATGATGAACACTAGTGTGGTGGTTGGACCAAGGAGACCAAAGATCAAGAATTTCAGGATCTGATAGGAGGACACTTGATCTGGCGAGATAGCTAATACTTAGGAGCTTACTGTGTGGGCACAGCTCTAATCACTTTACACATATCAACTTATTTAACCTTCACAACAATGCAATCAGGCATTCACCATTGTTATCGCCATTTTGCAGATGAGGAAACCCAGGCACAAACTGGCGCTTTTGTTAGACACAGAGATGCACTGTCCAGATCCTCACTGTCCAGATTCTCCTTCAAAGGCTTTATAACCCAGTTTCCTCAATGAGGGTGACCACTGTCCCAGTTTACTCAGTAGTCTCCTGATTTTAGCACTGAACACTCCTTGCCCCAGTAAACCCTCAGTTGCATACAAACCAGGATGGTTGGTTGCTTCAGCCCAATCCTGCTTCCGTCCCCTTCCTTCCACAGGTGTTGATCCGTAATAAACCTCTTGTACCCCAGTTATAGTTGACAGGCATTCCAGCATCAGACTATGTGTTTTCTTGGTTTTTGTTTTTGGTTTTTTTTTTTTTTTTTTTGAGACAGGTCTCACTCTGTCACCCAGGCTGGAGTGTAGTGGTGCAATCAATGCTCACTGCAACCTCTGCCTCCTGGGCTCAGGTGATCCTCCCATCTCAGCTTCCCAAGTAGCTGGGACTATAGGCACGTGCCATCATACCCACCTAATTTTTGTATTATTATTACTATTTTTTGAGACGGAGTCTCACTCTGCTGCCCAGGCTGGAGTGCAGTGGTACGATCTTGGCTCACTATAACCTCCACCTCCTGGTTCAAGCAGTTCTCCTGTCTCAGCCTCCTGAGTAGCTGGGTCTACAGGTGCACACCACCATGCCTGGCTAATTTTTGTATTTTTAGTAGAGACAGGGTTTTACCATGTTGGTCAGGCTGGTCTTGAACTCCTGACCTCGTGATCCGCCTGCCTCGGCTTCCCAAAGTGCTGGGATTACAGGCGTGAGACACCGCGCAAGACCTAATTTTTGTATTTTTTGTAGAGATGTGGTTTCACCATGTTGCCCAGACTAGTCTCAAACTCCTGAGCTCAAGCGTTTCATCCCTCATGGCCTCTCAAAGTACTGGTATTACAGGCATGAGCCACGGTGCCTGGCCCCAGACTGTGTGTTCTTAATATCAAAGCCTCACTCTCCATTTACGTAACTGTTCTGGGCACTGGAAAGGGGTACTCAGCAGAAGTCCAGACAGGTTCTCCAGGCTCTATATAGCCCAGATGAAATATTCTCAATAGTAACGCAAGTAGCTCACATGTACTCAGTGTGCTAGGAGATGAGCTAAGTGCTTTGCCTGTGAAGGAGGTTCTGTCAACATTCTTATTTTACAAATGAGAAGGCTGAGGCTTAGAGAGTTTACTTGCCCAAGAACGAGTCTCAGGATTTTAACTTATGCAATCTGCCCCTGGGCTCCAAATTAGAGATACAGATAAAGCTGAATAGCTTAGTGTTACAAAATGGAAAGAGGTGTGTTTTGGAGTAGAGTTGTGGACGGGTTCAAGGTGGTCAGTGAAGATGTAAAAAGAGCCCAGCAAAATGTCAAGAGGCTACAGTCCAAGTTGTCAAAAAGAAACTAAGAGAGTTTAAGAACAGGACATTAAATATTCAATTGTAAGTCGTTTATATTGCCAATAAACCTTTATTGTTCTCTCCATCTTTTCAAATCTTCTCAAGCCTAAAGTCTGACGCAGCAGGGCCTTGCATGTAGTGTGTGAGTGTAAACCACAAAGAGACTGCCTGAGCAGAGTACAGGAATCAGTAGAGGCAAGAAATCAGTTAAAGGTGCCTTGTGACAGCCCTCTTCAAATTCCCCTCGCTCTCCCACCTGCCCCCAGCCTGGAAGAATTTACAGAAATGTTTGGGAGATTATTGAACTTTCCACAGCTTTGGAAAGAGATTTGAGCCAAATTTACCTACGTCTTTAGGGATAGGGAGATTCCACCTGATGGGTGAAAAGTACATGCATGATAAGGAGTTTATTAAGATAAACAAATGATAATGGTAGCTCTCTCTAAGAGTGGGAAGTAGGAAAATAGTTAATTTGCATTTGCCTTTTAGTGCTTTTCCTAGGTTTTCAAAATTTGTACAGCAAATATGTTACCTTTGTAGCCTGAGAAAAGAACAATAAATTATCAAACAATTATCAAAATGATCGATGTCTATTTCTCTTTTGTTCCTAATTATAGACTCTTCTGTCTCTTGGATGTGTCCAGTCACTAAAAAGAAAGAGACAAAACAAACACACATGTAAACCATGCCATTGATTCATCTATGTATAGATATTTCATATAGTTATAGAAAAAATGTTCTACATATCAAGTGAGAACTCACTACCTTAGTGATAAAGTACACAAAATATTTTGGGTCAATATCATGAGACTAGGAAGGACAAAGAGTCTTTAAGATTTAAAGTCAATCCTTCAGACTTTGATCAGGCCAAGGCTGAGACTGATAAGACCTAGTTTTAGTTTAGACTTGCTTCTTGACTCGAGTACTTTTGAGTGTTCAGGCAATTTCCTGTCTTCAGGTTTCCTACTTTCAAAGTGATTTTCAAAGTGACCAATATTACTGGCAAACAGATTCTTATAAAGATTTTTGTGGTCTCGGGATTAAAGTGTCTATATAAAAGGAGTGTTATGATTATGACATATTTCAGTGTTACTGATCAAACAAGTGACCACCAACGTTCAGACCAAAAAACAGAAACAAGGTTGAGCACGGTGGCTCACGCCTATAATCCCAGCACTTTGGGAGGCCGAGGTAGGTGGGTCACCTGAGGTCAGGAGTTCGAGACCAGCCTGGCCAACATGGTGAAACCTCGTCTCTGCTAAAAACACAAAAATTAGCTGGGCGTGATGGCACACGCCTGTAATCCCAGCTACTGGGGAGGCTGGGGCAGGAAAATCACTTGAACCCAGAAGGCGGAGGTTGCAGTGAGCTGAGATGGCACCACTGTACTCCAGCCTGGGTGACAGAGTGAGGCTCCATCGCAAAAAAGGAAAAAAGAAGAAAAAACAGAAACAAAAAATTATGAACAAATTTTCTTGCTTCATTTAAATAACACATGTCCTAATACTTAATGAAAAGACTAGTTTAAAACATGAATGTTTCCCTCCTATTCATCAGAAACATGTGATAAGAAATAAAGTTGTAGTTTATTGTCTTTGCATAGCTCAAATACTTTGCAGGTACAAAGGGATGAAAGACACATGATTTCATATCTTGGAAATATCACTTTGACTTGTTAATTTCCACACCTGGGCAAAGTGTGATGTGAAAATGAATACTCTTTGTTCTTTTAGTAAAATGAACAGACTCAGAGCAAAGGCATGGAAAGTTTAAAGTGTCATTATAAAGAGAAAGGAGATTCTGTAAGCCGTTAGCTCCGAGTCCTCTTCACTGAGAAGTCGAAAGATATCATTTCTTTCATCCTTGATGTTAGTGTGAACCTAGCTACTAGTTTCCCTCTTTCTTCGGCTGAGATAGTGCTTATGGCCAAGGAGCTGATTCTGTTTCTGATTCTTAGCCGCTGGGCAAGATTTACTACTTGGACTCAACTTATGAATGAACATATTTCAATCTTATAGTGATTTTAATATTTCTTTATCGTTAGTAAGGACTTAAAAATCATGAGGATATAATGTTATTTATGATACATTTTATTTTATTTTATTTTATTTTATTTTATTTTTTGGTACCAAAACTGCTTGATAAAGTTTTTTTTAATTTTTATTGTTTTGTGACAGAATCTGGCTCTGTGGCTCAGGCTGGAGTGCAGTGGCATGATCTCAGCTCACTCCAACCTCCACCTCCAGAGTTCAAGCAATTCTTGTGCCTCAGCCTCCCGAGTAGCTGGGATTACAGGTATGTGCCACCACGCCCAACTAATTTTTGTATTTTTAGTAGAGATGCGTTTTCACCATATTGGTCATGCTGGTCTCGAACTCCTGGACTCAAGCGATCAGCCACCTCAGTCTCCCAAAGTGCTGGGATTACAGACATGAGCCTGTAAACTGAACCACACCTGGTTCAGTTAAAGATTTTAGAACAAGATTTGTAACTTTCCTAACTACATGCACATGACATTCACCTACTGCAATGACAGCAATAATGTTTCTTTTTTTTTTTTGAGACAGAGTTTCACTCTGTTACCAGGCTGGAGTGCAATGGCGCGATCTCGGCTCACTGCAATCTCCGCCTCCCGGGTTCAAATGATTCTCTTACCTCAGCCTCCCAAGTAGCTGGGATTACAGGTGCATGCCACCGCACCCAGCTAATTTTTGTATTTTTACTAGAGACGGGGTTTCACCATGTTGGCCAGGATGGTCTTGATCTCCTGACCTCGTGATCCGCCCACCTCAGCCTCCCAAAGTGCTGGGATTACAGGTGTGAGCCACTGCACCCGGCCAACATTTCTTTTTAACTAGTGAATAAGATATGAAATTAAAAGGAAAAGTCTGTATCTAAGGTAATATACATTTTAAAGTTTTCCCTATGATCATTTAAAAATTGGCTTCTCTGGTTTAGATCCCAGTTTGGAAAACCAGATATAAAAGACATTTTGGGGATAATTGGGAGAAAATTTGAACATGGACTGAATGTTAGGTGATATTAAGGGGTTAATATTAATTTTGTTCAGTGAGATAATCTTATTTTAGCTATGAAGGAAAATGTTCTTACGTTTTAATGACATATGCTAAAGTATTTATGGGTGGGGTATTACTATGTCTCCAATTTGTGATGGCAGAAGATCACTCCTTAGATGGCTTGGCAGTCAGTCTCAAGGGGAAAAACACAACTTTGCAGGGTGAAATCTGGGGGTTACCACCTAAGCCCAGTGACCAATTTTGTCATCACCAAAGAGAGACACTAAATTATGTACCTCTTGATATACATACATACATATATACATATGATACATGTGAGTTACATACATATATATATGTATGTATGAAGTACAGCCTCGTATCTGTGAAGTATTGCTGCCAAGATGTTTAATCTACTTTTTTTTTTTTTTTTGAGACAGGGTCTTGCTCTGTGCCGAGGCTGGAGTGCAGTGGCACGATCTCAGCCCCCTGCAACTCTGCCTCCCAGGTTTAAGTGATTCTCCCGCCTCAGCCTCCCAAGTAGCTGGGATTACAGGCACCCACCACCACTCCCAGCTAATTTTTATATTTTTAGTAGAGATGGGGTTTCGCCATGTTGGCCAGGCTGAACTCCTGACCTCAGGTGATCCGCCCACCTCGGCCTCCCAAAGTGCTGGGATTACAGGTGTGAGCCACCACTCCTGGCCAACGAATAGTCTTAAAACGGGAATACCTGGCTGGGCGCGATGGCTCATGCCATCTCAAAACACAAAACAAAACAAACGGGAATACCTAATATCAAGGTTTTACTACACAGGAGGAAGGGGAAGATAGCCATAATCAATGTTTTGTGAGCACTTACCACATGCTAGGCACCATGTCATGTGTTGGAGATACTGCAATAAACAAGTGGCCCCTGCATAGTGGAATGTACTGTCTGGAGTGAAAGACAGACAAAAACATGCAAACAGACAAATAACATAAATAACATGACTTTGGAGAGTGATTCCTCTGATGGAAGAAACAAACAAGCACTACAGAGAAGAATAACAGTTGTGGCGGTGAGAAAAGGGTCTCCTTGAAGGCACACGCAGGCTGTGTCTTATAAGAGAAGCAGGAGTCAGCCAGAGGGAAGGTAAAGAGAAGAGCTATCTAAGCAGAAGCAGCTGTGTGCACAGAACTCCTAGTAGGGGATACGGAATGAGGAAAGCTAGTGTGACTCAGGTGTAGTGAGCAAGGAGGACTGTAACACAGCATGAACTAGAGAAGTAGCTTTTAGATCATGGCAAAAAATTTAAATTTTTTTCCCCCAAAGTACAGTGAGTAGCCATATTCCAAGATATTCTTTTTTTAATTTTCTTTTGTAGAGATGGGGTGTCACTATGTTTCCCAGGCCTGTTTTGAATTCCTGGCCTCAAATGATCCTCCTGCATTGGCCTCACAAAGTGCTGGAATTACAGGCATGAATCACTGCACCCAGCCAACGTTATTCATTAAGTTAAGGAAATTCCACTTTTAAGAATACTTAGGGCATTTGCTAATACACTTAAAAGCTTAAGAGTCACAACTACATGTCTTACAGTCCAGCTGTACTCAACCACTCACTGGGAGCCTTTCAGTTCTTCTATTTGGATGCCTCCTACCTGCCAATAGAGCAAACTGATACTCATCTGGGGTATTAGGAATCTATTGCTGCATAAAAAATTATCCCAAAAGGTAGTGATCTAAGCCAATGGTAAACATGTATTACCTCACAGTTTCTGGGGTCGGGAATTCTGAGTGGCTTAGCTGTATGGCTCTGGTTCACAGTCTCACATGCAGTTGCAGTCAAGATATTGGCTGAGGCTGCAGTCATACAAAAACCCGACTGGGACTAGAGGAGCCACTTCCAAGATGGCTCACCCATGTGGCTGTTGTGGGCAGGAGGCCTTACTTTCTTGCCATGTGGTCTTCTTCATAGATCTGCTTGAGTGTCCTCAGGACATGGCAGCTGTCTTCCTTCACAGTGAGTGATCCAAGGAAGAGAGTAAACAGGGAACCATACTATTGCTGATAACCTTGTCTTTGAAGTACACTGTCACTTCTGCCATTTTCTATTAGTGTCACTAGGAGACAGCACAAAGAAGTTGACACCGAGTGCCGTGGCTCACACCCAATCCCAGCACTTTGGTAGGCCGAGGCGGATGGATCACCTGAGGTCAGGAGTTCGAGACCAGCCTGGCCAACATGCTGAAACCCTGTCTCTACTAAAAATACAAAAACTAGCCGAACATGGTGGTGGGTGCCTGTAATTCCAGCTACTCGGGAGGCTGAGTGTCACTAAGTCCAGTCCACACTCAAAGGGAGGGGAGTTAAGTTCCACCTGTTGAAAAGAAAAGTATCTAAAAATTTGTGAACGTATTTTAAAACTACCACATTTGGTGACCTAGCTAAAATATTATCTTCTGTGTGAAGCCTTTCTTGATTTTCCTGAGAAGACCTAGTTATTCTCTTCTCTCAGTTTTCACAGCATGTCATTTCTATTCCTTATAGCTCTTGTCTAGTTAACTGTAATCAATTGATTTACATGCTTGTCTTTCTTACTTGCCTGGAAGATCCTTCAGGCCAAGAGAATGTGTCTTATTAATCATTTGTATCCTCAATGTGCTCATTAATGAAATTCTAGAAACACTACAGAATACTACCTTCCACCACTCCTAAGACAGGTTTTTAAAAGACCCCTTCACACTTAATGCTTTTCTTGCTTTTTCATATTCTTGGTTTATTCTCCCTCTCTCTTCTGGACTAGAAGACAACTTCAAAAATTCGACTGTATTAGTTATCATTCTTTTTAAATTCTTTATAATGACAAAGGCAATGCTCTGCATTCAGTAATAAATAGCTTTTTAAAATAATTAAGAGAGGGCCCTTTAGAGTTTAAAAAACCTTTCTAACTTCTTTAATAATCAGAATATCTAATGGCTATCTCAGTTCTATGTAAACCCTAACAAGAAGAAAATAACCTCAGTTCGTAATGCATGAAACATGCAGCACTGAGAAAAAAGACTTCTGAAGTACAGGGGTCTTCTATTCTGTTTTGTTCAATTCCTTATGTTTGGGAGAGGAGACGGCTAACGATGAAGCTTTCTTTAGCATTCAGTGGAAAGAACGTCAAGAAATCTTGTTTTTACTTTCTCTTGAAAAACAAGAAGCCATATTCCCTCCCATAGTTACAAAGTATCACCCTGTCCTTGGTCTTAGTTTCTAGGATGTTCTCAATTTAGATGGTTTTTATCTAGATTCAGTAAGAGGCCTGGATGGCCTTGATTCTGATAACTAGAAATCTTGTGACATTCTCAGAAGTCTTCTGGGACAGATATCTTTGGTTTTGGGACAAGATTTGACCAGCCCTGAACCTGTGATAGGCCTAGGAGGGGGAGGGGAAGAAATCAGCAGAGCCTGGAACAAGATCTACACCTCTGCCCCCTTACACCTTGGCTAGGAAGTTCTTTCTGATGGTCCCTCATTAAAGAGTCAAGATTACTGCACATTAAAATTTTAAAAAGAAAATGGAAGAGCTCCCAGCAAAATAGCCTGTATGGCAGTTTAGAGGGTCACTTTCTTCTCAAAAAGAGAAAGTGGATGTAAACCAACTCCTCTTTCTTTCTCTGACCTGTAAAAGCAGAACTTCCTGGACAGGACAAAAATGCCTGATTTTACTGGACAATCTGCACAATCTCATTTCTTTCTTTTCTTGCCTTTCTTTTTCTCTTCTCTTCTCTTCTCTTCTCTTTTTTTTTCTGAGATGGAGTTTCACTCTTGCCCAGGCTGGAGTGCAATGGCATGATCTCGGTTCACTGCAACCTCCACCTCCCGAGTTCAAGTGACTCTCCTGCCTCAGCCTCCCGAGTAGCTGGGATTACAGGCGTGCAGCACCACGCCCAGCTAATGTTGTATTTTTAGTAGAGACAGGGTTTCTCCATGTTAGTCAGGCTGGTCTTGAACTCCCAACCTCAGGTGATCCACCTGCTTCGACCTCCCAAAGTGCTGGGGTTACAGGTGTGAGGCACCGCCCTCAGCCTGGACAATCCTATTTCTTTCTTTCTTTTTTTGTTTTTTTGAGACAGAGTCTCACTCTGTTGCCCAGGCTAGAGTGCAGTGGCACGATCTCAGCTCACCGCAACCTCCACCTCCTGGGTTCAAGTGATTCTCCTGCCTCAGCCTCCCAAGTAGCTGAGATTATAGGCGCACATCACCACGCCCAGCTAATTTTTGTATTAGTAGAGACAGGGTTTCACCATGTTGGTCAGGCTGGTCTCAAACTCCTGACCTTGTGATCTGCCTGCCTTGGCCTCCCAAAGTGCTGGGATTACAGGCGTGAGCCACCACATCCAGCCCGACAATCCTGTTTCTAAGAAAGTGATCCACTGATGCTGAATCAGATAACACAGTAAGCCTGGGGTGCACAGTGGGCCCTCAAACACTGGTCATTGCTCTGATAGTTATAATGCTAATGTTGGTTGGGTTCTCTGATACTGGGACAACCAGGCTGTGATCAAATCCTGGGAAACCTCTTCAGCAGAAGAGCAAATAGGTTCTGAAGGAAGAGTCAGAGAATCTGGATTTCACCAGGTGGCATTTATTTGGCATGAATGCATTCACTTTTTTTTTTTCTTTTGAGACAGGTTCTCACTCTTTTACGCAGGCTGTAGTACACTGACATGATCATGGCTCACCGCAGTCTCTACCTCCTGGCTCAGGTGATTCTCTCACCTCAGCCTCCCTGGTAGGTGGGACTACAGGCACGTGCCACCATGCTCTGCTAATTTTTGTATTTTTTGCAGGACTGAGTTTTTGCCACATTGCCCAGGTTGGTCTCAAACTCCTGGGCTCAAATGACCCTCCCACCTCAGCCTCCCAAAGTATTGGGATTATAGGCAAAAGCCATTGCACCCAGACCACATTCACATTTTACATGTCTCAATTAAATAGCTCACCAAACTTGGTGGGAAACCTCTCCCTCCCCTTGGTATGGAGGAGGCCTCTAAGGGAGGAGGTCACCTCCATCCTTCTTAGAGAGAACAGAAGACACAGGGGTGTTTGTTTCACCTAGGAGATGACAGCACAAATTACTGTTTTCTCTGTTAACAAATTTCTGAACCATGTTAGTACCTTGTCTGTTGCCTGAAAGGGTGGAGGGCAGAGAATAAAACTGCAAATTGCTAGTTAGGTATCCAGTATTCCAGTTTTAAGAAATCTGGAATTCATGATTATGTTATGTTTAATTTCAAATGTAATGTTAAATCTGGAAAATCTAAAATCTTTGTGACAACAAATTGAATTGCAAATGAACTTGAAAACAAATGCAGAAAGATCAAGAGTTAAAAAAATTCAGTTAATCCACTGTCTGTCTACCTTGTGGCTCTCTTTTCTAAGTTAACTGAAAAATATTTAATCACATGCCTTTAATTAAAGCTCTGTACCCATGGAGAAGCACAAGCAGGGTTTGTTTCACTTAGGCAAGAATGTCCAATGGTTCAGTTGCTAGAAAATTGA
This sequence comes from Papio anubis, assembly GCF_008728515.1. Classification (NCBI taxonomy): domain Eukaryota; kingdom Metazoa; phylum Chordata; class Mammalia; order Primates; family Cercopithecidae; genus Papio; species Papio anubis. The sequence continues at coordinate 82,973,594 of NC_044981.1, forward strand.
TATTTAATAACATCTAGCAGATGTTAACATTCTAGAAGAGACTCTCATTTTGTTAAAAGCTGGGGGAAAAAAACTGAACCTAACTGAGGGGGAAACAGCCTTCAATATCTTTTCTCTGTCTCTGTCTTCTCCTCCTCCTCCTCCTCCTCCTCCTCCTCCTCCTCCTCCTCCTCCTCCTCCTCCTCCTCCTCCTCCTCCTTCTCCTCCTTTTCCTCTTTTAGCTTTCATCTCTTTCACAGTAGTTATTACTGGTATATTAACTTAGCCTGAGCAAATTCAACATAATTGTCTGGGTAGGATGGACACTCTGAGATCCATTTGTGAAAAACACTGACTAATTTCATTAACTACCCCTAAACCAACCTGCAGCTGTCATATGATAAACACTATGTGATTTACAATAGAAGACCAGAGGCAAGGTCTTGTGTCATGGGAGAAGGCACCACACTGGGTTGGCAACCAGGGATCCTGTTTCTAGCCCAATTTTTCTGGGAACAATCTATATAATTCAAGTAAGGTCATTCATTTCTCTGGGCCTCAGTGTGCCTATCTAAACCTTCAGTGGACTGACTAGATGGCTGATAATATGTAGCTAATATTTGGTGAGTCTTGCAGCTCTGCCCATGGCCAGATACTCCGATGTCCAATGTAGTATAGAGCACAGGCTCCAGGGCAGGACTGGGTTCATTCAGACTGACTCTTAGGTGAGTGTTCTCACTGCCCCATTCTTCAGCATTCACATCTATAAAATGGGGATGATCATAGACCCTACGTTATAGGACTGCTGCAGATCTAAATGTGATATTATACCTAAATCCCTTAGAATGGAGCCTAGCATAAATGTTTGCTGACATTTGATTTAAAAAATGCCTTACTGGTTGGGCGCAGTGGCTCACGCCTGTAATCCCAGCACTTTGAGATGCTGAGGTGGGCAGATCACTTGAGGTCAGGAGTTTGAGACCAACCTGGCCAACATGGTGAAACCCTCTTTCTACTAAAAATACAAAAATTAGCCGGGCGTGGTGGCAGGCCCCTGTAATCCCAGCTACTTGGGAGGCTGAAACAGGAGAGTCACTTGAACTCAGGAGGCAGAAGTTACAGTGAACTGAGATCACACCACTGCACTCTAGCCTGAGTGACACAGTGAGACTCTATCTCAAATAATAATAATAATAATAATTTTTAAAATGCCTGTCTTTCCAGATGGATTTTTCTGAGTTTAATACTTTTACCTGGTCACCAACACCAACTGTCTGGAGGGTCCATATATGCCCTGTGAATATTTTATGACTTTTATCATCCCGTGGAAGCGTTTGATGAATGTTCTGCATGGCTATTAGAGTTCCAATTTTCAAGCTGTGAAAAAAGAGAAATTTGGTAGGAAAAAAAGGCCTAGGCTTTAAATACTTCTAACATCTTTTTGTTTTAATTTCATGCGGAGTGGCTGCTGTTCAATAGCATTAAGTTCAAGATCTGAAGGTTGAGTATCAGGATCTGAAGGGGGCTAGTAGAAATGCTGATAGCCCCCATGGTCTTAGAAGTCATTAGATCTTCCCCAGACCCCAGCTCAAAGGCATTTACTCATCCACTTATTCTTTCACCCACAAGCTTATATTGAGCACTTACTATGTGTTAGTCACTGTGCAAAGTAAATAATATATGGTTCCTCCTTTTGAAGAGCTCAGAGCTTATGAGGAAGACAGATGAACATATGTGTGAATTAACAAAGTGGTAACTGTTGCTACAAGGACATGAAACCAAGCAATTAATTGTGCCTGGGGGAGCCAGGACGTGACAACTGAAGAGGGCCACGAATGGCAAGTGAAACCTATGTGTGTGATTATCTGTTTTTGTCTGTCTGAGTATTATGGGCAGGCAGAAGAGTAAAGGCCTTGTGAAAGGCATTGAGATCTGTTGAGAGGCACAGTCTACATGCTTTGGAAATAAGAAGCTTTTTTTAACTGGCAGGAAAAAGAAGGGAAACCACCCCATCTAACTTCCCACTTACCTTCAGGGAAGAGAGAATTTGTATTAGATGTACTGATGATGAAGGGAATATACCCATAAAATATTTAAATGTTAAGTCTTAAAACTAGGAGCATAGGCCGGCCGTGGTGGCTCATGCCTGTAATCCCAGCACTTTGGGAAGCCGAGGCAGGTAGATCACTTGAGGCCAGGAGTTCAAGACTAGCCTGACCAACGCGAGGAAGCCCTGTCTCTAATAAAAAAAATTAGCCGGGTGTGGTGACACACGCCTGTAGTCCCAGCTACTCCAAAGGCTGAAACGCAAGAATCGCTTAAACCCAGGAAGCGGAGGTTGCAGTGAGCCGAGATTGCTCACTGCATTCCAGCCTAGGTGACAGAGTAAGACTCAAAAAAAAAAAAAAAAAAAAAAAAAGTAGGAGTCAGAGGTTGCAGTGAGCTGAGATTGCACCACTGCATTCCAGCCTGGGTGACAGAGCGAGTCTCAAAAAAAAGCAAAAAAGCTAGGCACGGTGGCTCACACCTGTAATCCCAGCACTTTGGGAGGCCGAGGCGGGTAGATCATTTGGTCAGGAGATCGAGACCATCTTGACCAACATGGTGAAACCCCGTCTCTACTAAAAATACAAAAATTAGCTGGGCATGGTGGCACACGCCTGTAGTCTCAGCTACTCAGGAGGCTGAGGCAGGAGAATCACTTGAACCCAGGAGGCGGAGGTTGCAGTGAGCCGAGATTGTGCCACTGCACTCCAGCCTGGCGACAGAACAAGACTCCGTCTCAAAAAAAGAAAAAAAAGAAAAAAAAGTAGGAGCATAATGATTTTGAGTCCCTCCGAAAAAACCTGGTATAGGCAAAAACCAGCTAAATTCTTCCTAAAATGTATGCAGTACAGGATGACATCTACAATTCTCAAAAAGTCTCTTTTGGCTGGGCACGGTGGCTCACGCCTGTAATCCCAGCACTTTAAGAAGTCGGGTTGGGCGGATCACATGAAGTCAGGAGTTCAAGACCAGCCTGGCTAACATGGTGAAATTCCATCTCTACTAAAATTGCAAAAATTAGTCAGGCGTGGTTATGCATGCCTGTAATCCCAGCTACCCGGGAGACTGAGGCAGGAGAATCGCTGGAACCCAGGAGGCGGAGGCTGCAGTGAGCCAAGATCGCGCCATTGCACTCTAGCCTGGGCAACAAGAGCAAAACTACGTCTCAAAAAAAAAAAAAAGAAAACATTCCCTAATTTCCAACATGGGGTCTGTATTTATATGTCTTTATTGTCCCCAAACTATCTTTTATAGCTATTTTTTTGACACGACATTTATGTATTCTAATAGGTGGCATGTTTTTGGCACCTTTTGTGCACGGACAAGTCTGATTTCTACTTCGAACTGTGTTTTGCACCATACCAGATTTCTTTGAATCCTGAAATATCACTTGGGCTTGTCTGAGTACAGCCCAAGGGCTGCAAATTTGTGTGTTCACATAAATACACAAGTGAAATAGGATTAATCTGCTGAGTAAAGCTAAAGAAAAGGAGAGCTGGGGTTTAGAATCAGTGACAGTCTAAGAACTAGGTCAGTCTACCTTTTTTTCTAATAGATTGCCCTGGAGAGATTAAATTGATTGTAAAACAAACACCCTAACAGATGATACTCAACTTTTCCTCTTGACACTCCACAGTGGACTTGGGTATTTTAATCAGATGTTAGGAAATAAAAAAAGTGGGCGCAGTGGCTCATGCCTGTAATCCCAGCACTTTGGGAGGCCAAGGTAGGTGGATAACTTGAGGCCAGGAGTTCAAGACCAGCCTGGCTAATATGGTGGAACCCCATCTCTACTAAAAATACAAAAATTAGCCGGGTGTGGTGGCACGCGCCTGTAATCCCAGCTACTCCGGAGGCTGAGGCAGGAGAATCGCTTGAATCTGGGAAGCAGAGGTTGTAGTGAGCTGAGATTGCGCCATTGCACTCCAGCCTGGGCATCCCAACAAGACTCTGTCTCAAAACGAAAAAAAAAAAAAAAGTGAAGCAAGAACATTCTGACAGCCTTTGAAAACCATTTTCTCCTACCTGTCCTCACCATCTCCCACCACCCAGTATTCAATCAGTGCTGTGGTTACTCCTGCCAGACTTTGGTCATCCCCAGGCTCTGGTCATCCTCCAATTAAGTTGCCTGGCCTGAAGGTGCTCTGATTCCGGAGAAAATGAGAAATATCCATTTCTACTAACAGAACTGAATCAATGGTTAAAGGGAGAAGACTTACTGATAGTGTAAGAAAAGGATTTGGGACCTAATGATATATATTTAAAAATCTTTGAAATATCCTCCAATTTACAGAAAAGTTATAAATACAGTATAATTCTTTTTCCAGAACCATGACAGTAATTTGCCAATCCAACCTGATTCCTCATAATACCTCAATACTTTATTTTCCTATATAACCACAATACAACCACCAAAATTAGGAAATTAACATCGATACATTACTACCATCTAATACTCAGATCACATTCAAGTTTTGCCAAATGCCTTTAGAGCAAAAAGATTCAGTTCAGAATCAGACAATTTAGTTGTCATGTCTCTTTAATCTTCTCCAGTCTGGAGAAATTCCTCAGTTATATTACTTGGCTTTATGGCCTTAAAACTTTTGGCAAATATGGACCAGTTGTTTTGTATAATGCCTGTCAGTTCGGTTTTGTCAGATGTTTTCTCGTGATTAAGTTCAGGTTGTGTATCTTTGGCAGGAATATCACAGAGGGGATGCTGTGTTTTCCTCATTGCATCATATCAGATGGCACACTATTTTCATTTGCTCCATTACTGACAATATTCACTCTGATCACCTGACTAAAATGTTATCTGCCAATTTGTTTTGTTATAAAGCTACTTCTTTCCTTTTGTATAATAATTAATTAGTATTTTGTGGAGTGATACTTCAAAACTAGCTTAATGTCCCATTCTTTTTTTTTTTTTTTGACACAGCATCTTGCTTTGTCGCCCAGGCTGGAGTGCAGTGGTGCTCATTGCAACCTTAACCTCCCAGGCTCAAGTAATTCTCCCATCTCAACCTCCCGCGTAGCTGGGACTACTGGCACATGCCACTACATCTGGCTAATTTTTGTATTTTTAGTAGAGAAGGGGTTTCACCATGTTGCTCAGGCTGGTTTCAAGCTCCCGGGCTCAAGCAATCTGCCTACCTTGGCCTCCCAAAGCTATGGGATTACAGGTGTGAGCCACCGGCCTGGTCTTAAATGTCCTTTTTTTTAAAAAAAATTTTTTTCCATAAGTTATTCGGGTACAGGTGGTATTTGGTTACATGCCTAAGTTCTTTAGTGGTGCTTTGTGAGATTTTGGTGCACCCATCATCTGAAAATGTCCCATTCTTAAACAAACATTTAATTTTTACTTGTTAATTTATTTAATTAGGGACTCATGTCTCTATTTTATTCAATGGTTTATAATCTATTACTCTTATTATTTATTTTGATGCAAATTGTCTCTCATTTGTCCAATGGCAGCCTCTTCAAGCTGACTCCTGTGTCCTTTTGACAAGCCCTCACCATGCTGATAATTTCTTGCTTTCTGACATGCAAATATATTCCAGGTGGCCGGGCATGGTGGCTCATGGCTGTAATCCCAGCATTTTGGGAGTCCAAGGCAGCAGATCATCTGAGGTCAGGAGTTCGAGACCAGCCTAACCAACATGAAAAAACCCCATCTCTACTAAAAATAAAAAATCAGCTGGGCGGGGTGGTGCATGCCTGTAATCCCAGCTCCTCAGGAGGCTGAAGCAGGAGATTGCTTGAACCTGGGAGGTGGAGGTTGTGGTGAGCTGAGATAGTGCCATTGCACTCCAGCCTGGGCAACAAGAGTGAAACTCTGTCTAAAAAAAGAAAAGAAAAAAGAAAATATATTCCAGGCTTGTCTTGTATTTTCTGTTTCAGACCTGAATCAGCCATTCCTCTGAAGAGCAATGGCTTCTTTTAATGGAGAAAGGTATTTATCAGCTAGGTGTGCTCATTGCTATTGGGGTATTGCATCTCCCAAGAGCTCTCACTGGACAGAACTAGCCAATATAACAGTATGTGTATTATAAACTTAACGGCTTAAAACAATACAAATTCATCATCTTCTAGTTCTGAAGATTAGAAGCCATAAAATCAAGGTGTCAACATGGCTGTTCCTTCTGGAAACGCTAGGAGGGCATCCCTTTTCTTCCTTTTTCCAGTTTCTAGAAGCCACCTACCTTCCTTAGCTTGTGGCCCCTTCCTGCATTTGCAGAGCTAACAGCATAGTATTCTCAAATTAACATCTGTCTCTTTCACTTCTGCTTCTGTTGTCATATCTCCTTCTCTGACTCTGACCCGCCTCCCTCCCTCTCTTTTTTTTTTTTTACATGGAGTGTCACTCCCATTGCCCAGGTTGGAGTGCAGTGCTGCAATCACAGCTCATTGCAGCCTCTACCTCCCAAGCTCAGGTGATCCTCCAGCTCAGCTTCCCTAGTAGCTGGAGTTACAGGCATGCACCACCATGCCAGGCTAATTTTTGTATTTTTAGTAGAGATGGGGTTTCAGCACGTTGTCCAGGATGATCTCAAACTCCTAGGCTCAAGTGATTCTCCCATCTCAGCCTCCCAAAGTGCTGGATGTGAGCCACAGTGCCCACCCTCTGCCTCCCTTTTATAAGGACTCTTGTTATTGTATTGGACTCACCCAGATAATCCAGGATAACCTTATCTCAAGGTTTTTAACTTAATCTTACCTGCAAAGTCTCTTTTGCCATGTAAGGTAATATGTTCACAGGTTTTGGAAATTAGGATGCAGGCATCTTTGGGGGTTCTATTATTCTACCTTCTATAGTATGTATGTATGTATGCATGCACACATTTCTATATTTATTCCTATATCTATACAAATATATTGAAGACCATAGCATCATTTAGCTTCCAATTTCAACTGGACAACTACAGGGTTCATTCCAGGTTTCTGTTTCAATATTTGTGACTCCCTTCTCCAACAATGAGAAACCTGGCTTTCATTATCCTTAATAAGTTACTTACTTGACTAATCTCCTCTATGTAACTATTGTCCGATTCCCCTTCTGTTCTTTTATCCTGGGAATGTCCTCCCACTCTCCCTGGACTCTGAAACTTTATACCCAGCCACCCTTCCATGGGGACACCCTCTTCACTCCACTGGGGTTCTGCCACCCCAAGCCAGGCTGCCCCTGCAGGAACACTGTCCTATCCTGTTCAGTCTCTTTGACACCACACAGCAAGCAGCCCTCCTGTGCAGACACTTTTCTCACCCTGCTGGGGCTTCAACACCCAGCTCTGGACCACAGTGGCTTCCCTCATTAGTCACAGATGTTATCCTGCTCTGCCCCATCTAAAGGCTTTAGCACCAAATTGCTGAGAGAGGGAAGGGAAGGGAAGAAAATTCCAAATGACACACTTCTGGGAGCGAGAAACGGGGCACTGAACCTTGATCCAAACAAGGGTGGGAAATGTGGAATGCTGAGCAGGGGGAGGCAGGGAGATGAGCAGGGAGAGGCAGGGAGACGAGGTGGAGTTAGTACACAAGAGAGGGCTTGAGGCTTGAAGAAATACCAACTATTGGAGTGGGTCCCCATTCTTGGGCCTGTTTGCAGATTTGAGGACTCGACTTGTATTTTTCTGGGCTGAGAATGCTGCCACCAGCCTGGAGCTTCATCAAACCACTTTTTATTAAAAAACCACCCATTGGCTGCTGTTGTTTTTTATGCTGATTAAGAACACTGACTTGGCTAAATGAACAAGGGGGCTGATTGTTGCTCTGTCTCTTGAAGCAGGAGAGGCTTTTGATCAAGTTGAGTGGAGTTTATGTTTGAGATACTTTAAAAAATGAAATTTGGAGATAAGCTTATGAACTGAATTTGAACTTCATTTCAAGCTCATTGCACAGAAATGTTTTAGATCCCTTTAATCTGAGAAAAGCCCATTGCAATTGCACTTTTAATCTCTTATTTTTCTTTAAGATAAAGCTCCTTCTCAAATTGCTTACTATGTATCTACATACTGAGAAGGGAAAAATAAACTTAAGTTTAAAGATGTTCAGATAGTTTTCTTTCTCTGAGGATAGAAAACACGACTCAGGTGCCTTCTCTCTCCACGCTGGCACCCAGAGCAAGGATGTTGCTCATTAGTGACTAAGTAGGACGAGTGTCTCAGGTGGCAATCTGGGAGCAAGCTCAGCTTCCTATTGGGGGACTGTGGGTAGGTTGCACAGAAAGCAGAAGCTTGTGGGTTCTAATCTCAGTTCCTCCATTGGCTTCTGGTGGCTTTAGGTGAGTCATTTAATTTCCACATGTTTGGTTTGCCCCGTCTGCCACATGGAGCTAATGATACTCCTCATCCACTTATTTCATAGGGATGTCGTAAGGGCTGATTAATGTACAGGGCGGCCAAACATTGCATATGTATGATGAGCTAAGAAAAGCAAGATCATGAGCCCAGAAACATTTTCAAATTGGGGGTGATCTTTTCCTTTAGGAATGAACTATGCTTATGATGCTGATGTGTGTGTGTGTGTGTGTGTGTGTATGTGTGTGTGCGTGTGTGTTTCAGAGTCAGAGTTTCACTCTTGTTGCCCAGGCTGGAGTGCAGTGGTGCAATCTTGGCTCACTGCAACCTCTGCCTCCTGGGTTCAAGTGATTCTTCTGCCTCAGACTTCCGAGGAGCTGGGATTACAGGTGCGTGCCATCATGCCCCAGCTGATTTTTGTATTTTTAGTAGAGACGGAGTTTTGCCATGTTGGCCAAGCTGGTCTCAAACTCCTGACCTCAGATGATCCGCCAGTCTCGGCCTCCCAAAATGCTGGGATTACAGGCGTGACCCACCACGCCCGGCCTTTTTTGTTTTTGTTTTTGGCACTCTGTCACCCGAGCTGGAGTGCAGTGCTGTGATCTTGGCTCACTGCAACCTCTGCTTCCCAAGTTCAAATGATTCTCCTGCCTCAGCTTCCCTAGTGATTGGAATTACTGACTTGCACTACTGTACCTGGCTAATTTTTGTATTTTTAATAGAGACAGGGTTTTGCCATATTGGCCAAGCTGATCTCAAACTCTTGGCCTTAAGTGATCCGCCCGCCTCAGCCTCCCAAAGTGCTGGGATTACAGGTGAGCCACTGTGACCAGCCATGGTATTTATGTATTTTTGACCATTTCTCTGTCGTATTAATTTAATTCATGCTATTAGTAATTATATACATAATAATATGTTTGACTCAACATGGATGACATCATTCACTTCAATATTTTTTTGTTTGCTTCCTATGTGCCTGGTACTCTCTGTATTAGAATTAAAAACCTAAGTGAAAACCAAATTATAGGAAGGTCAGGAAATGGGAAATATTTATGAGCAAATTCATGCTTATATTTCTTTTGTTAATTTATTTGTTTGAACATACACTTTTTTTTTTTTTTTTTTTAATCATAAAACTGGCTGGGCACGGTGGCTCACGTCTGTAATCATAGCACTTTGGGAGTCCAAGGCGGGCGGATCACCTGAGGTCAGGAGTTCAAAACCAGCCTGACCAACATGGTGAAACCCAGTCTCTACTAAAAATACAAAAAATAAGCTGGGCATGGTGGCACATACCTGTAACCCCAGCTACTTGGGAGGCTGAGGCAGGAGAATTGCTTGAATCTGGGAGGCAGAGACTGCAGTGAGCTGAGATTGTGCCACTGCACTCCAGCCTGGGTGACAGAGCAAGACTCCATCTCAAAAAAAATAAAAAATAAATAAATAAATAAATAAGCCGGGTGTGGTGGCTCACCCTTGTAATCCCAGCACTTTGGGGGGCTGAGGCGGGTGGATCACCTGAGGTTAGGAGTTCAAGACCAGCATGGCCAACATGGTGAAACCCTGTCTCTACTCAAAATGCAAAAATTTGCCGGGTGTGGTGGTGGGCGCCTGTAATCCCAGCTACTTGGGAGGCTGAGGCAGGAGAACTGCTTGAACCCAGGAGGCAGAGGTTGCAGTGAGTGGAGATCACACCACTGCACTCCATCCTGGGTGACAGAGCAAGACTCTGTCCCAAAAAATAAAATAAAATAAAATAAAATCATTAAACTTATCTGAGAAAAGCTGAGCTGTAGTTTCCTGAGTATTGGTAAAGATAAATCTTAGTTTTTGAAAGGAAGGGCTCCCCAGTAGCCAACTTCTTCTAGAATGACAGTCCTCCTAAAGACATCATCTTCCACTTAATGAATTTCCATATAGCTGTTCCTTGCTTAAAAGGACATTAACCTAAATTAGGTTTGCCCTTTTACTGTGTCAAGCACATAGTAAAAATGAACATAATTGGCCGGGTGTGGTGGCTAATGCCTGTAATCCCAGCACTTTGGGAGGCCGAGATGGGTGGATCATGAGGTCAAGAGATTGAGACCATCCTGGCTAACATGGTGAAACCCCGTCTCCACTAAAAATACAAAAATTAGCTGGGCGTAGTGGTGGGCACCTGTAGTCCCAGCTACTTGGGAGGCTGAGGCAGGAGAATCGCTTGAACCTGGGAGGTGGAGGTTGCAGTGAGCGGAGATTGTGCCACTGCACTCCAGCCTGGCAACAGAGCAAGACTCCGTCTCAAAAAAAAAAAAAAAAAAAAAAAAATTTACATAATCAGTATATCCTGAATATAGGCCAGTTAAGCCAGATTGCACATGAACTGAAAACTAAACTAAAAATGATTATTTCATACTCCTGGAAAACCCTCATTTACATGCATGTGGAAATAACTGCTTTTCACAGCATCCTCCTACCCATGTAGGTGGTCACTGTCTTCAATGGCACTGTCTTTGAATATGCTGTAGCAGGAAAGCTTCATGCTTTTATATCAACCAGGGCTGACATCTAAGTTCAAAATGCCAAGGGAAAAGTAAAAAAGACAAAATAGAACAACACAGAGAGGGAAATAAGGGTTTGGCATCTTTGTTTCCAGTTGTTGGCTTTGGCTCTGAGTAGGGCTTCTGGTTGGTGTCTATAGGGAAACTTTTGGACTATTTTCCACAGACTGAACAGGGCACATGAAATTTCTATTATTACTTCAATCTTGGCTGACTCTAGTAAAACGGATTGCCTTATATCCCTTGTCCTGGAACCATGTCGTTTCTAAGGGTAGCTACAGTTCATGAGAATACCCCAGAGCCTGTTTCAGGACCGTTACCTTTTAGAGATGAAACCACCTCTATAAGGTCTTCACATTTTCCTGTAGCTGCGGTTTCAGGGCAATCAAGACCAACCTGATCTTCCTATTCTAAAACTGTCACAACGATCTGTGCCAAAATCGGAGACACCAATAAGCCCTTAAGTCAGAAACTAGATACAGTTTTATAAAATTGTAACATACAGGGGTAGCACCTCAACATTTTTATTTATTTATTTTATTTTTTTTGAGACAGGATCTCGCTCTGTTGCCCAGGCTGGAGTGCAATGACGCAATCTCAGCTCACTGTAGCCTCTGCCTCCCAGGTTCAAGAGATTCTCCTGCCTCAGCCTCCCAACTAGCTGGGATTACAGGCACCCACCACCACGCCTGGCTAATTTTTGTAGTTTTTATTAGAGACAGGGTTTCACCGCGTTGGCCAGGCTGGTCTCGAACTTCTGACCTCAGGTGATCTGCCCGCCTTGGCCTCCCAAAGTGCTGGAATTACAGGCGTGAGCCACTGCACCTGGCCACACGTCAACATTTCTAACATGTATTAGACAGCCGGGGAGAATGTCAGTTCTGTAGGCAACTCACATGTGGAGAGCTTGATTTTGCTTCCCAAATCCTATTTTCTTCTCTAGTTAAGGAGGAAGGATGAGGCAGGATAAATGATCACCTTGGGATTTAAACAGAACCCATGAAGCTTCAGGTGTTTAAAAGTGATTAAAAAAAGAAAGTTACATCCCGTCTTTAAATGTTATAACCTTAACCTTAAGCACTGAAAAAACTTGAGAGACTTGTGGTCTCATCCATTGATGTTCATGTTCCCTGACCTCCTAAGCAAGAGGAAGGACTTATCTGTTTCTCTAGATTTTAGACCATGTGAAGTTCACTCTATGGCGTACCAGAAGATTGAAGTTGATTGATTTCCGTTTTTCTTAGGCATCCTGAGCTTCAGGAAAATAGCATTTTATTCAGGGGGCAACTTTGCTTTAGAAACTGATTTTTGTTTCTTCCAGCAGAAGTCTTATAGCCTTGAGATCTATTAAAAATGGAATAATGAGACCGGGCGCAGTGGCTCACGCCTGTAACCCCAGCACTTTGGGAGGCCCAGGTGGGTGGATCACCTGAGGTTGGGAGTTTGAGACCAGCCTGACCAACATGGAGAAACCCCATTTCCATTAAAAATGCAAAATTAGTTGGGCATGGTGGCAGATGCCTGTAATCCCGGCTACTTGGGAGGCTGAGGCAGGAGAATCACTTGAACCTGGAAGGCGAAGGTTGCAGTGAGCCCAGATTGTGCCATTGCACTCTAGCTTGGGCAACAAGAGTGAAACTCCATCTCACAAAAAAAAAAAAAAAAAAAAAAAAAAAAGGAATAATGTTGATGACAGAGGAAATGTCTTCATATAGATTGGTGGATAGAAAATTGGGCCAAGAAAGATCCAGGATTCCAGAGTGTTCTGACTTTGCTACTGATTCATTCATTCAGTGACCTCAGGCAATTCCGGTCATTATTTCACAACTCAGTTTCCCTGTCTGTAAAGTAAGAATTCCGACATTTATTATGCAGGTAGTATGGCAAGTGAGTTGAGAGTGGGCTCTGGAAGTAGATTGTCTGGTTTCACTTCTGACTCTCCCACTTCTAACTGTGATTTTGGGCAAGCCACTTATCTCTGTGTTTCAGTTTTCTCATGTGTGAAATTATTATCCTCATAATAATAGTACCTACTTCATAGGATTATTGTGGGGAACACATGTGATGATATAAGTAAAATGCCTGACATGTTGCTCCGAGTCAGCATTAGTACTAGCATTATTTTACTTATCTAGAGTTCATATTGATATTATTATCATAACCTAATCAAGGATACTGAGGTTCAAAGAAGTGGAAAACTAAGGACAAATAGAAGTTTGCCTTGAATTTACTTTAAAATTATTAAGCCCAAACCACTTTATACAAGAGCCAAGATTTCAGGAACTTTTGCAAATGTAGCATCACTGGCAATACTTTACAGCTATCTCCATGTGAGTAAGCAAACGTTCAAGGAACAAGCAGAGTGCAGAGCAGAGTAGGAGATCCCTGCCTCTGTCAGCAAGTCCAGTGCCAAGCCAAGGCATCTGCAGAATCTCCAGCAACATCCTCATAACAATTATTTTAGGTGGCATCTGGATTTTACAAACATTAATTACTTACTTGGATAAGGTGTGGGCTATACCACTCCCTGGGCTGGGTTAATTGAGTTACAGATACATGCCTAGAGATGATGCATCCCAAAGTATTCACTTACAGAGAAAGGAAGACTCAAGGCCATGGAGATAAGGTCAGAAGTCAGAGGAAAACTGGGTTTCATTTTAGTCTCATCTTCTGTGAGCTGGCCTTTCTCCATCTTTTCAGGCATATTTTCTGCTTTTCCTCAACAGGCCCCCTTCAGCTCTGCTTCTGCTCTGCCTCTCCAGCGTCCCAAAACTGTCCCATGCCCAGGCTTCTACTTATGTTGGCCCTATTGGAAAGCTTCCTTTCATCCTACTGTTGTTATATTTCAATCATTCTTTAAGGCCTTGCACATCAACTTCTCTGTCCATACATTTCTCCTTACTCTCCTGCTGTCATGGTTTATCTCAGCATCTACAGGAATTATATAGTCAAAATATGTTGTTAATTTTTTTTTTTTTTTGAGACAGAGTCTGCTCTGTCACCCCAGCTGGAGTGCAGTGGCACAATCTTGGCTCACTGCAACCTCCACCTCCCAGGTTCAAGCGATTCTCCTGCCTCAGCCTCCCGAGTAGCTGGGATTACAGGTATACGCCACCATGCCCGGCTAATTTTTGTATTTTTTGAGTAGAGACAGGGTTTCACCATGCTGGCCAGGCTGGTCTCGAACTCCTGACCTTGTGATCCGCCCACCTCAGCCAATATGATGTTCATTTCTTTGCTACAGCCATAGCACCACATCCCTGCAAATGATGAATATGTTCTTTCTTTTTGTCCTTTGTTGCACATTTTGAAAATGCCTACAATGTGGCATATCTGTGCTAGCAGCCAAACATTGTGAAATATTATTCCCGCTTCCTAGATATTTGTTAAAAAATGAAACTTTAAGATATTAAGTTATTTTGATCAAGGCCCCAAAGCTACTAGGTGACAGGAATGGGATTTAGATCTGGATCTGTCCTTTACCCAGTTTTCTCTAGAGAATCTCATGTTTTGAATACAAACAAGTCTTGGTGAGTAGGAGGGATGGGGAGGATTTAGAAGATCTTGGAGATAAGCTTGACTAGGAATTAAACTTGGTTACCAGAGGGCCAGGCACGGTGGCTCATGCCTGTAATCCTAGCACTTTGGGAGGCTAAGGCGGGCAGATCACTTGGGGTCAGGAGTTCGACCAACCTGGCCAAAAAGGAGAAACCTGTCTCTACTAAAAATACAAAAATTAGCCAGGTGTGGTGGTGCATGCCTGTAATTTCAGATACTTGGGAGGCTGAGGCACGAGAATCTCTTGAATCTGGGAGACAGAGGTTGTAGTAAGCTGAGATCACACCACTGTACTCCAGCCTGGATGACAGAGCAAGACTCTGTCTCAAAAAATAAAAAAGCGAATTTGTTACCAGATTTAGTGAGTGCTTGGATGCGGGTGGTACCATGTTCTGTACTGAGGAAACAAAGGAATGAAAGGCCAAATGGGATCTCATGGAAACCAGAGGGAAATGGGGCTTCAGGGGTGGCGAAATCTGTCTGACATCCTCTCTTGTGGGAGACATGTTTAAACTTGGCCTGAGGGCTCGCCAGAGGCCTGGTGCCAGGGTGGCAGTTTCCCCAAACAGTCAAGTAGAGAGATCTAAAGGATGAATGTAAGCTTTGCCCTTGGGAAGGAAGAAGGCCAGAGTGGGCTGTTCCTTCAGTCGTTCAACCCAAGCGTTGAGAGGGAGACTAGAGCCAGGAGACAAAACTGAGTGTTGGAAGCAAGGTGGATGCTAGAATGGACTGAAGAGTTAAGAGTAAGTGTCGAGGCAGAGCTTGGGTTCAAGGCACATTTGATGAACAGAGCTGGTGGGCTGGGGCTAGTTTGAAATGACTTCAAGGACCAAGGGCAGACCCATGTGGCTTACAGGCACAGGGTTTGGAAATAGAAGAAAATGGGCCAGGCGCGGTGGCTCATGTCTGTAATCTCAGCACTTTGGGAGGCCAAGGCGGGAGGATCACGAGGTCAGGAGTTCAAGACCAGCCTGGTCAACATGATGAAACCCTGTCTTTACTAAAAATACAAAAATTAGCCAGATGTGGTGGCATGTGCCTGTAATTCCAGCTACTCGGGAGGCGGAGGCAGGAGAATCGCTTGAACCCCAGAGGTGGGGATTGCAGTGAGCCGAGATCACGCCACTGCACTCCAGCCTGGGCAACAAGAGCAAGACTTCATCTCAAAACAAACAAACAAACAGACAAACAAACAGAAATAGATGAAAATGAAAGGCCTTAAATGATCAAATTAAGGGGGCAGAGTTTTAAATAAACTTTAATTCCTCTGACATCAGAGTGAATTGGCCAGGTGGAAAGAGGGGAGGCAGGGAACAGGACTGCTGGAGGCAGAGTCAGTTAAGGGCGTTTATAGAGTTAATTCATTGGGAGCAGGGAAGATATGGATAAAATGCCCTATCTCCAAAAAAGCCTCAGTGTAAAGTGCAATGTGTCTAGGAAAATCTACATTAGATTGGAAGTTTTATGGTTGCCCATTGGAGGGCTTCTGCAGGGAGGCTGAGGGATGTTTGGGGGGCTATGACCTTTGAGGGCTAGATAATAATCAAATAAACAGATGAAGACTTATGTCCTTCCTTCCACAAATATTCATCTGTCCATTGACTAATTATCTTTGAGCACACACCATTGTGCTAGCTACTGTTGGGCGCCAGAAACAGTGGGTCCCAAGGCATCAATATCTCTGTGTACATGGACATAGATTTCTTACAGTGGGGGAGACAAAAATGGAACAAATAAACATACAATTTAAGGTATAAATTTGGAAAGTGAGTGCTATGAGAGAAGAGGATAGAAGGGTATAATTTAGATTGGGGTGAGTGGGGAGGCCTCTCTGAAGAACTCATATCTAAGCTGAGGTCTGATGGGTGAGCAGGGGTTAATGGCAGGCAAAGCATAGAGAAAGAGTATTCCAGGTTGAGGCTGAGCGTTGAGGTTGAGGTTGAGGTGGCTCACGCCTGTAATTCCAGCACTTTGGGAGGTCAAAGTGGGCAGACCACTTGAGGTCAGGAGTTCAAGACCAGCCTGGCCAACATGGCAAACTCCATCTCTACTAAAAATACAAAAATTAGCTGGGCATGGTGGTGGGCGCCAGTTGTCCCAGCTACTCAGGAGGCTGAGGCAGGAGATTTGCTTGAATGTAGGAGGTGGAGGTTGCAGTGAGCGAGATTTTGCCACTGCACTCCAGCCTGGGCGACAGAATGAGACTCTATCACTAAATAAATAAATAAAAATTCTAAGTTTTATCTTTATTCCAAAAGAAGCCATTAAAGAGCCATTAAATAGGGAAATGATATAAAGAATTTATGTTTTAGCCTGGGCTGCTGCACGGAGAGTGTATTGGAGAGGTGAACATAGGAAGATTGATTAAGAGGTTCCTAGAGAAGTCCCGGCAAGAAAAGACCATGTCCAGATGGACTAGTGGCAGTAAAGCTGCCAAAGTGACAGTTCATCTGGGTTATACAATATTTTCAAGGGAGAATACAAGACTTGACAATATACTCTAACCTCTGAAAGTGAAACAACTCTTCATAGTTATGTGGAAAGTGGAGCTACAACTGTACAATTTGTTTTGATGCCAAAGTTTCAACAAAAATGCTGAATTATTTTTAACATTGACTGAGAAAGAAAGCAAATTATATCTGTTTTCTTGATGATCCCGGCAAGTTGGTGCATTAGATTATGAGCAGTGAAATCTGATGTTGTGTGCTTCACAATTTTGAAGCTCATGTTCTCTTAGTTGCAGTCATTAATCTCTTGTCTTCTCCAGTTATGTTTGTTTATTTAAGACTGCAGGCTGGGTTGATTTTACTAGATATGGGTCTCCTTGGTGAGAGGGTCATGAAGGGACAGTGGGGATGTTTTGTGTGTTGAAATCATGACATACAAACAGCAAAGAGCAGAGGCTGGGCTGCATTAGGGTTGCTGGATGTTGTATGAGTCCATTTGTGTTTTGAGACGAGCATCTCCTTAGAAAAATCCTTTCTGGCAAAGTAGTTTACAGGTATTTATTTCCAAATTTGGGTAATAAAAACAGAATAATACAAATATATAGATGGTCTTAAACTTTTTTTTAAAATTAAATTACATTTTTTTTGAGACGGAGTTTTGCTTTTGTCGCCCAGGCTGGAGTGCAATGGCACAATCTTGGCTCACTTCAACCTCCGCCTCCCGGGTTCAAGTGATTCTCCTGCCCCAGACTCCAAAGTAGCTGGGACTATAGGCGTGCACCACCACGCCAGCTAATTTTATTTTTATTTTATTTTTATTTTTTTCTGTGAGACGGCGTCTCGCTCTGTCGCCAGGCTGGAGTACAGTGGTGCGATCTTGGCTCACTGCAACTTCCACCTCAGCCTTCCAAGTAGCTGGGATTACAGGCACCTACCACCACACCCAGCTAATTTTTGTATTTTTAGTAGAGATGGGGTTCCACCATGTTGGCTGGATGGTCTTGATCTCTTGACCTCGTGATCCGCCCGCCTCAGCCTCCCAAAGTGCTGGGATTACAGGCGCGAGCTACTTTCCCTGGCCTAACTTTTGTATTTTTAATACAGACAGGGATCCACCAAGTTGGCCAAGCTGGTCTCGAACTCCTAACCTCAAGTGATCTGCCGCCTCTGCCTCCCAAAGTGCTGGTATTACAGGCATGAGCCACTGCACCCAGCCAGACTTTAAAGAGTTTGAAAGAGAGTATATAAAAGAGACTTATAAAGAATTCTAACTTATTAAATATGGACAGAGAAGTCTCATGGTTGGGATCTGATGTCGAGGCTGTATGTGTTGAGCCTATATTTTTGAGACTGCAGAGAAAGGACAAAGCAACAAAAACAGAAATACCTTTTGTTCCCCCTTTCCAGCCACTTTTCCCCCACCCGAGCTAAAATCTAGGAAAACATTTCGAAAGGAGGAGCTGGAGGGCAATCCTATCTTATCTTTCTCTTACCAGTGTCTTCCCCCTTCATTCAAAGGGTCTGTGTTTTCAAAAGTAAAACCTTCCAGAAGAGAAGTTCTGTGGGAGTCTCTGATCTTCTCAGGATGTGCAATATGTGACAACATTTCACACTTCCCTAATTCAGAGCGTTGGGATGGCAGCAGCAGGGAGCAAGAAGAATTCTAAAAGACTGAGAAAGATGGCTGGTCATGGTGGCTCACACCTGCAATCCCAGCGCTTAGGGAGGCCGAGGTGGGCGGATCACGAGGTCAGGGGTTTGAGAACAGCCTGAACAACATGATGAAACCCCGTCTGTACTAAAAACACAAAAATTAGCCAGGCGTGGTGGCGCACACCTGTAATCCCAGCTACTCGGGGGCTGAGGCATGAGAATTGCTTGAACCCGGGAGGCAGAGGTTGCAGTGAGCCAAGATCACACCACTGCACTCCAGCCTGGGCGACAGAGTGAGACACCATCTCAAAAAAAGAAAAAAAAAGACTGGGAAAGATAAATATCTTTGTCTTGTCCTCTTGAGACTGCAGTCAAAGATCTGGAAATAGGACACCAAGGCAAACACACGTGAGTGGAGAGTAGGGCCCCAAGGAATCTTTAGTGTTGCTACAATACAGACAGGACCTGGGCTTGGATGTCTCCTTTCTGAAGGCTCCATGTGGAAATAAAGACAAGAGACCAAAGAAGGAGAATGAGAGATGAAGCCAAGAAGTAAGTAGCAGCAGTTCACAGCTGGGATGTAGTATCGATTTATCTTAGACTTAAAAGATCTGAATGGTTTTAACGACCTAACGAAGGGGGTAAACTAGCGTCTTATTGGATGTCTTTCCTATAGTGTTAACTAGAGTGAGAAATCAAGGTATATGTTGCAATTACCGGTAAATAATAGAGAACTTAGTCGAATCAACCTTAGAATGTAATTCATCATTAGTGAACCATTCAGGGGTGCTCTCTCTCTCTCTCTCTCTCTCTATATATATATATATATTTTTTTTTTTTTTGAGATGGAGTCTCGCTCTGTCACCCAGGCTGGAGTGCAATGGCACGATCTCGGCTCGCTGCATCCTCCGCCTCCCGGGTTCAAGCAATTCTCCTGCCTCAGCCAACTGAGTAGCTGGGATTACAGGCATGCACCACCATGCCCAGCTAATTTTGTATTTTTGGTAGAGACGAGGTTTCTCCATGTTGGTCAGGCTGGTCTCGAACTTCTGACCTCAGGTGATCTGCCTGCCTTGGCCTCCCAAAGTGCTGAGATTACAGAAGTGAGCCACCGTGACTGGCTAATTATTATGAAAAAGATAGCACTTTATTGTTCAGTGTGGTACAACAGATGGAGAGAAGCTAGTCCTTCTGGCTAGAAAATCTTGGTTTCAGTTGATTAGCTTTGTGAACTCGAACAAATTCCTGCTAGAATACAAGTGCCATGGATTCAGGTTCATTGATGAACCGCCACGTAGTAGGCACTTGTCAGTAAGATCATGTTAAATGAATGAAGCCATTTATAGTTTCCCGAGCTTTGATTTTTCTCTTATTATTATTATCTTGAGATAGGGTCTTGCTCTCTTGCCCAGGCTGGAGTGCATGGTGCGATCTTGGCTCACTGCAACCTCTGGATTCTGGGTTCAAGCAATTCTCACGCCTCAGCTTCCCAAGTAGCTGGGATTACAGGCGTTTGCTACTATGCCCAGCTAATTTTTGTCTTTTTAGTGGAGACGAGGTTTTGCCATGTTGGCCAGGCTGGTCGTGAACTACTGGCCTCAAGTGATCTGCCCGCCTTATCCTCCCAAAGTGCTGGAATTACAGGCGTGAGGCACCAAGCCTGGCCTGATTTTCTCATATTAAAGAGGGACACGTAATACTTCAAAGGGTTGTCATGAAGATGATAGATAGCATGTTTGTTATAAAATACCTGACCAGGGAAGACAATCTGGTTACACAGAACTTTGGAATAACTTCAGTTGTATAGTTGCCCCCAGGCATGGTTTCTTCTTGTCTCTCTTTCCCTCTTTCACATTTTTTTTTTGAGATGGGGTTTCTCTCTTGTTGCCTAGGCTGGAGTGCAATGGCGCGATCTCAGCTCACCACAACCTCTGCCTCCTGGGTTCAGGTGATTCTCCTGCCTCAGCCTCCTGAGTAGCTGGGACTACAGGCATGCGACACCATGCCCGGCTAATTTTTGTATTTTTAGTAGAGACAGGGTTTCACCATGTTGACCAGGATCATCTCAGTCTCTTGACCTTGTGATCTGCCCCCCTCAGCCTCCCAAAGTGCTGGGATTACAGGCATGAGCCACCGCGTCCGGCCTCCCTTTAGATAGATTTTAGCTTTACCGAGGAACGCAAGCAATCCATTAGAAACTGCTAGCCAGAAAGCAGATGCATGCGCTGCCATTGGGCGACCTCTTAATGATGTGCTCAAAGAGTAGTTATGTATATAATAAATATAGTGTGTTGTTCTTTGGGGACTTTTAGCCGTCTAAACAAATGCTTTTAAACAAACAGGATCCTCCAGCTGTGTCCTTTTGTCTCGTTTCTGCCTTTCCCTGTCAGTTTTTGTTTTCTGGCCACCATAAGCTGCTCTCAGTTCTTGAACAAACCGCAGCTTTCTGCATTTCTAGCCTTCACTACCTGGACTTCCGGTCACCTTGCCCTATGCTTTAGGTCTCATTTTAATACCACATCTCAAAGACAGATGCCTTTTTCAGTCTTTCAGGGTAGCTCTGGTCTCTTGTTATATGATCCCATAATTCTCTGTGCTTCCTCTTTCATAATAGTAATCACACCTATTGCTACTTCATGACTGTCTTCTCCACTACACTCTGAACTTCATGATGGCAGAACCTGCCTTGTTCACTATCACATCCTCAGTGTCTGGTACAAAGTAAACACTCAGACATTTTTGTTGAATTCAAAGTGGGCCGGGCATGGTGGCATGTAATCCTAGCACTTTGGGGCCGAGGTGGGATGATCGCTTGAGGCCAGGAGTTCAAGACCAGTACGGGTAATACAGCAAGACCCTGTCTCTATTTAAAAATAAATAAAAAAAAAGAAAGTGAACAAATTAAATAAATGTCTCAAAAAGATTTCAGCACCAGAAGAGATCTTAATGGTATAGTGATCATGTTTGCTCAAACAAAAGGCAGAAATTATTGCCCAGTAAAGGATTTTGTTTTTGATTTGTAAAATTGCTTATATGAAAATTCTTTTTTTTTCAGATAGAGTCTTGCTGTGTTGCCCAGGCTGGAATGCACTGGCACAATCTCAGCTCACTGCAACCTCTGTCTCCCAGGTTCAAGCGATTCTTCTGCCTCAGCCTCCTGAGTAGCTGGGACTATAGGCACATGCCAACATGCCCAGCTAATTTTTGTGGTTTTTTTTTTTGTTTTTTTTTTTTGGGACAGGGTCTCCTTTTTTGCCCGGGCTGGGGGGCAGTGGCCGGGTCTCCGCTCACCGCAAGCTCCGCCTCCCGGGTTTACGCCATTCTCCTGCCTCAGCCTCCCGAGTAGCTGGGACTACAGGCGCCCGCCACCTCGCCTGGCTAGTTTTTTTGTATTTTTTAGTAGAGATGGGGTTTCACCATGTTAGCCAGGATGGTCTCGATCTCCTGACCTCGTGATCCGCCCTTCTCGGCCTCCCAAAGTATTGGGATTGCAGGCTTGAGCCACCGCGCCCGGCCTAATTTTTGTATTTTTAGTAGAGACAGGATTTCACCATGTTGGTCAGGCTGGTTTCGAACTCCTGACCTCAGGTGATCCACCTGCCTCGGCCTCCCAAAGTGCTGGGACTACAGGTGTAAACCACCACGCCTGGCCAAAAGTTATAATGAAACTGTAATTTCAATAATTTTTGTTTATATATTTAATAATTTGCTTTTGTCAACGATATGACAATTATTTGGCATTATGATAATCAAGAAGCATCTGGCATAAATGCTCTTACTCTTAAAGTAATCTAGAGTTCAATAAAATAAAAATCTATGTAGTGGGTTAATGTTTTTAAAATATTAACAGGTATTTTTCATTTTGGTAACTCCTAATTTCATGTTACCTCACAGTTCTTGATTCTAGAGCCAGACAGCCTGGGCCCAAATTATGTCTCCATCACTTAGTTCTTATTGATGTTTCTTTTTTTGAGATGGAGTCTTGCTCCGTCTCCCAGGCTGGAGTGCAGTGGCGTGATCTTGGCTAACTGCAACCTCCACCTCCCAGGTTCAAGCGATTCTCCTATCGGCTTCCCAAGTAGCTGGGACTACAGGTGCCCGCCACCAGGCCTGGCTAATTACTTTTTTTTTTTTTTTTTTTGCAGTTTTAGTAGAAACAGGGTTTCACCGTGTTAGCCAGGATGGTCTTGATCTCCTGACCTCATGATCTGCCCGCCTCGGCCTCCCAAAGTGCTGGGATTACAGGCGTGAGCCATCATGCCCGGCTGGTTCTTATTGATCTTAAGGAAGTTTCTTAAACTCTGTATGCCACATTTTCACTATTTGTAAACTGGTATAAAGTAGTATCTGTTGATCAGGCTTGGTGGCTCACATCTGTAATTCCAGCACCTTGAGAGGCTGCGGTGGGAGGATCACTTGAGCCCAGGAGTTCAAGACCAGCCTGGGCCATATAGTGCAACCTTGTCTCTACAAAAAATTTAAAAATTGGCCAGGTAAGGTGAGCTGTGCCTGTAGTCCCAGCTACTCAGGAGCTGAGGTGGGAGGATCAGTTGAGCCTGGGAGGTCAAGGCTGCAGCGAGTGGTGATTGTGCCACTGCATTCCAGCCTGGGCAACAGAGTGAGACCTTGTCTCAAAAAAAAAAAAAAAAAAAAAGTGTTTATGTAATAGAGTTATTTTGAAGGTGGACCGAGATAATACATGTAAAATTACTGGAATGGTGCTTGGCACATGGCTGTCAACATATTTTATTATTACTGTTATTATTATCCTGAGAGAGAGCAGTCATACCTGAAAACAAAATAGTCATTGCTTAGCTTTGCATTTTAAAACGGTTTTAAAAGTCTGTATTTAAAAACCTATTAAGTCAAAAGTCTGTAACAGGGCAACATCAGAGAAAATGGTGAAGGGAGGGCCTATGAAAATTCTTTCCTCTGTCAAGGCAGCAAGAAAACTAAAAAAGATTGTCAGAATAAATTTTTCTCAAACTCTGAAAATTAATCAAAGGTTTTCAGCTATCCAGGGACATTTATTCAGGTAAATAATAGAGAACTTAGTAGAAGTTTCTTAGTAGAAAACAGCTAAATCTCAATTAGAATAGTGAGATTTGGGGCATTTTAACTTGCTCTGTTCCCATCCTCTATTCTCCAGCCCATGGCAGCCTAAAAACCAAGAGTTCACAATCACAGTGAAAACCAGCAGTGTGGTAGCCATTGGAGTGGGCAGAACAGGGTCCCAGCGCCTTTAATGCCTCATTCAAAGAAAATTGTCATTATCGGATCCGTCTGATGGTTCTCTTGAAGACCTATTTACAAGACTGTCTTTATTTAACCTAACGTGGGGCTGATCCAGGGTCACTGCAGAAGACCTTTTCCCCCTGAGATGGGGTTTTGTTAAAAATATTTAAACGTGATTGTTTAGCTATTTGGCTGCCTGAGGTAATGGATAACAGCTGGGGCAAACAATAGGTTAAACAAAAAGCTTAAAAGGAAAAGCTGAGGAGTGAGATGTTTACAGGGATTTTGAAAAGCCCTAGCATATTTCTGGGGAATTTAGAAGGTCATGCGCATATGTAGGGCTCTGTGCATGCTAAGAGTTTTAGAGTAGGTAGCTAGGCAGACATGAGCAAGGCAGGGTGGGCCTCCCACCCCACCAGGAATGTCAGGCAACCATCAGGTGATGGTCAGGTAGTTGTTGAACTGTCTAAAATAATAATTGGTTGCAGCCAGTGCCAGGGAAAGGCCGGCTCCCAACAGACACAAAACACCTGAAACTGGTGATCAGCAGCTTCCTGATAAGATCTCAGGAGCTGGGCGAGTAGGCTCAAGCATGTGCACTAAGGGGCAAAATGATGAAGTTTAACTGGTATATGACCTTCCTTTAGGAACACTTGACTAATAAGGAAAAAATGCCTCAAATAAGCATGTGCACAACTTTAGTAAAGACACTGCGCATGCGGCCCCTCCCAAGTGCCGGCAGGCCACTGCACATGCAGGCAGCCCACACTAAGGAAAAATCTAGGGAGAAGAGATGCAAAACCCCAGAAGCATGCCAATGTACAAACCCCAAGTCAAAGGTCAAACAGTACACTTGGATCTCTGAAGTCTCCTGCTTGTCCTCCTTCTTTTTTTTCCTGCTCTAAAACTTTTAAGTAAACGTTCACTGTTACTCCTGCTCTAAAACTTGCCTTGGTCTGCCTTATACCCTCAGGCGAATTATTTCGTCTGAGGAGGCAAGAATTGAGGTGCTGCAGATTCATATGGATTTGCTGCTGCTAACAAGAGCTGTGTGTATGCTTGGGAAAGACCTGAGAAAACCTTAAGCTGTCACCTCTGGCTGACCTTGAGGCTCTACAGAAAGTGAAGCCTAAGGCAAAGTTGTCAACTGCCTGGCTAAATATTGAAGGCATGCCTCAACATGCACACAGAGCCCCTCAGCAAAGACTGGGAGAAGTATCCATTCCAAAAGTTTAAGAACATCTCTGTCCAATCACTAGATGAACCCTAAGCTAACTGAGCAGAGACTTACCAGCTATACATAAAAAAGAATACAAATTTTATTTTATTTTATTTTTTTGAGACAGAGTCTCACCCCTTCCCCCAGACTGGAGTGCAGTGGCATGATCTTGGCTCACTGCATCCTCTGGCTCCCAGGTTCAAGTGATTCTCCTGCCTCAGCCGCCTGAGTAGCTAGGACTACAGGTGCCAGCCACCACGCCCAGCTAATGTTTTATACTTTTAGTAGAGACGGGGTTTCATCATGTTGGCCAGGCTGGTCTCGAACTCCTGACCTCAGATGATCCACCCGCCTTGGCCTCCCAAAGTGCTGGGATTACAGGTGTGAGGCATCGCGCCCAGCCTCAAGAATACAAATATTAAAAAATTATTTCTTAAAAGTCACTAAACAACAGGAAATAGAAACCAGCAACAATAAATCCTGAACACGGCAAAGAATCTAATTTCCAGAATTACCACATTTTAAATTTATATTTTGTTTTATTTGTATTTTGTATGTCTAGTTTAGCGGTTAACAAATATTTCTAGACTTTCAAATAAAAAGTATGGCCCAAACACAGGAAAAAAAAAAAGTAATCAACAGAAATGCTCCCTGAAGAAGCTCAGGCACAGGACTTACTAAAAACTTTAAATCGGGTATTTTTTTTTTTTTTGCATCCCTGGGTGGGCATGATCTAAACCACCTACTTTAAAATATGTTCAAATAACTATAGTAAAGTATGATAATGATGTCTCACCAAGTATAGAATATCAATAAAGAGATAGAGATTATTTAGAAAAAGAACAAAATAGAAATTTTGGACTTTAGAAGTATAACTGAAATGAAACTTTCATTAGGAGAGCTCAGCAGAAGATTTGAGTAGGTAGAAGAAAGGATCAGCAAATGTGACGATCAATTGAAATTATTCTGTTTGATGAACAGAAAGAAAAAGGAATAAAGAAAATGAGCAGAGCCTTAGAAACCTGTAGGACACAATCAAGCATGCCAACATTTGCATAATGGGAATTCCAAAAGGAGAGAGGAGAGAGAACTAGGCAAAAGAATACTTGATAAAATAATGTCTGAATACTTTCCAAATTTGATGAAGAGGCTGTAGGAGATATAATGAACTAGGAGCTAAAGAGTTTTTATTTTATTTATTTATTTATTTATTTTGAGACAGTGTTTCACTCTGTTGCCCAGGCTGGGCTGCAATTGCACAATCTCTGCCTCCCAAGTTCAAGCAATTTTTCCACCTTAACCTCCTGAGTAGCTGGGACTATAGGCACACACCACCACATCTGGCTAATTTTTGTATGTTTAGTAGAGTTGGGGTTTCACAAGTTGGCCAGGCTGGTCTCAAACTCCTGAACTCAAGTGATACACCTACCTCAGCCCCCGCAAAGTGCTGAAATTACAGGTGTGAGCCACCTTGCCTGGCCATCAAAAAGCTTTTAGTTTGCAAGAGCCAGGGTTTGGAACGAGAGACGTGCCCCTTCCATCATTGCCTTCCTTTTTTTTTTTTTTTTTTCTTGAGACGAAGCCTTGCTCTGTCACTCAGGCTGGAGTGAAATGGCACAATCTTGGCTTGCTGCAACTGCTGCCTCCTGGGTTCAAGCAATTCTCCTGTCCCAGCCTCCTGAGTAGCTGGGACTACAGGCACCCACCATCATGCCTGGCTAATTTTTGTATTTTTCGTAGAGACGGGGTTTCACCATGTTGGCCAGGCTGGTCTCGAACTCCTGACCTTAGGTGATCCACCCACCTTGGCCTCCCAAAATGCTGGGATTACAGGTGAGAGCCATTGTGTCCAGCCCCTTCATCATTCCGATTTAAGACATACCATTTACACATGGTATGAAGAAGCATGTCTGACGATGCCAAATGCTTCCAGTCTGACAGAAAAGATATAAGACTTCTTTCTGGGCTAGTTTGAAAGTCTCAGAGATAAATGGAGGAGCTAGTTGAAGAGAAAAATTAGAGCTGAGATGTTACAATGGGACTTTGCACTCTACAACCCCTCTCTCAAGATAAAAATTCTGGTTATGCATGGATAGAAGACAGAAAACTCAGAGGTGTGAGGATTCCTCAATCCATCTGGTGCTCTGGGAAGAGTGCCCTGGGCCATTCTGGGTGGGGGTGGGAGGGTGGTCACAATAGAGACAAAGGGAAAGTGCAGTGTGTTTAGGTGGAGAGGATATGACAGAATTGGCCTGCTCACTCACGAGCCGCCATCCTCAACCCCCTCCAACAAATGTATTCCTCCATCCATGGGGCTGGAATATGTCTAAAAGTTATTTTCCATGTCTTAGTGGGACCCAGAGTGAGTTCATAACTGAGGATGGGTGTGTCCATCAGAGGGTCACCATGGTGTGAAATAATGGGACCTCAGAGTAGAGGTCATGGTAGAACAGTTTAGCAATGCATAGGATAAGACATGTGACTGAATGGTGGAGGATCAGCAGTGCCATTGTGAGACAAAGAGAGAAAGACCACACAGTCTCCAAGCAGTCCTGGAGCACCCAAGCAGCAAAGAGCACAGATTATCTAAACCTGACCTTGACCATAAACATAACAGAGACAGAGGCTGCTGCTGAAGCCACACCTCAGGAAAGCTGGTGAAGAGGGAGATAACACATGGAACAATGCTCCCCTGATGCTAGGATGATATGTAACCCCCCCTGGAATTTAGATTAGTCTGGGAAGAAAAGGAGGTTAAAAAAAAGTGAAAGAAAAATAATTTTTTTTTTTTTTTTGAGACAGAGGCTTGCTTTGTTGCCCAGGCTGGAGTGCAGTGGCACGATCTCAGCTCACTGCAACCTCCACCTCCCAGGTTCAAGTGATCCTCCTGCCTCAGCCTCCTGAGTAGCTGGGATTACAGGCATGCACCACTACTCCTGGCTAATTTTTACAATTTTTTTTTCTTTTTTTTAAGTAGAGACTGGGTTTCATCATGTTGGCCAGGCTGATCTCAAACTCCTGACCTCAACTGATCCTCCCACCTTGGCCTCCCAAAGTGTTGGGATTACGGGCGTGAGCCACCATTCCCAGCCAGGAAGAGAATCTTAAAAGATGACATCTTTAAGATGGAAGTGACTTGAGTCCCCAAAATGGATACAACTAAGTTTTCTGCTCTCAGAGACAATGGGATCTTGAGAGCTAAAATTAATTCCAGCCGTAGACAAGGAAAATTATATCTTTGCACATCTAGACTGTTGTACTGTGAAAATGTATTTCTACTGTACCTGTTTAGGTTATCTCTCATTTCATTCAAAATTGCACTTATTTTGTATCATATATGCATTTAATTGTGTACCTTAGATATTCCACAAAAAGAAAGAGAAATATTCTTTGAATAGTATGGGAGAATCTACCCACCATTCCTTCCAGGGAGCACGTGAATAAGCCATTCCTTAGCTCGGCTCAGTACCCGAGGGCTTCTCATAGAGTGAAAATCTCACCAAACTGAGCACAATTTTATTTCTAAAGACATTTAATTTTTACAACCCCAAATGCAGGTCAGTTATTTCATTCAGTGCTCCACTCAGGAGACAACAATCTGTTCCAACAATGGAGCAACACCTGTCTCTGTAAAATTTCCTGAGAGTCTTCCTGAGGATTGTCCAGGAGAATTGGACTGTGTGCTTTTCTCTGAATGTGCTAACATTTAAATCTAACCCTAAAGTAAGATAAGACTTCCAATTTTTGGCTGAATATCTAGAGAACAGCTTGAGACACACCACCTTTAAAGAGCTGACAGTGGCTTTATGTTTGTGTTTTAATTTATCTTTAATAACTTCACAGATCAAGTTAAATTAATGTTTACTTTTCTCAAAATATTGGGATGGTCTCCCTAAATTAAGTACAAAGGTGGTAGTTTAATGTATTCTTTCAACAACATACTAATGTTTGAGGAAAAAAGATGGCCTTGTGAATTTAGTTTCATATATACTGGGGTCTCTCAAAGATGAACAAACATTTGGAGCCAACTGGAGCTTGATGCTGAGTTAAAGCATTCAGCCAGCCACACGCAGTTGCCAAGGCCTTGGGCAATGATTCTGAAATGGAAGCCACGGCAGGTGGGGCCCTGTTTCTAAGTCTCAACAGACTCCAGAGTGTATCTGGGCATTTTTCCCTCTTATTGGTCAGAGTCAAAAAGGGGAATTCAGTAGTATCGACATGGTTTTATTATTATTTAGGAACTGCCTTTGTTTAAAATTGAATTTTTATTTTTTACAAAGTAAGCACATGTACATAGTTTTATTTAATTATTTAATTAATTAATTTATTTTTTGAGATAAAGTCTTGCTGTGTTGCCCAGGCTGGAGCACAGGGGCACTATCTTGGCTCACTGCAAACGCTGCCTCCCAGGTTTAAGCGATTCTCCTGCCTCAGCCTCCAAAGTAGCTGGGATTACAGGTGCCTACCACCACGCCCCGCTATTTCTTTTGTATTATTAGCAGAGATGGGGTTTCACCACCTGAAACACCATGCTGATCTCAAACGCCTGACTTCAAGTGATCCGCCTGCCTTGGCCTCCCAAAGTGCTGGGATTACAGGATTGAGCCACCGCACCTGGCTTTTTTTATTTTTTAAATTGAGACAACGTCTCACTCTGTCACTCAGGCTGGAGTGCAGTGGTGCCATCACGACTTACTGTACCCTCGACTCCCTGGGCTCAGGTGATCCTCCCACCTCAGCTTCTTGAATAGCTGGGACTAGGCATGTGCTGCTACACCCAGCTGTAGATAGTTTTAAAACTACAATAATATACTGGACTTGACTTCTCTCTGTGTCCAGAATTGGTGGGTTCTTGGTCTCGCTGACTTCAAGAATGAAGCTGCAGACCCTCACTGTGAGTGTTACAGTTCTTAAAGATGGTGTGTCTGGAGTCTGTTCCTTCAGATGTTCATTTGCGGCTGCAGTTTCTTCTGGTGGGTTCGCGGTCTCGCTGACTTCAGGAATGAAACTGCAGACCTTCACGGTGTTACAGCTCATAAACACAGCATAAACGAAAAGAGAGAGTAGCAGTAAGATTTATTGCAGAGCAAAAGAACAAAGCTTCCACAGTGTAGCAGGTGACCCACTGCTGGCTCTGGCAGCCTCCGTGTATTCCCTTATCTGACTCCACCCACATCCTGCTGATTGGTTCATTTTACAGAGAGCTGATTGGTCCCTTTTGACAGAGTGCTGATTGGTGTATTTACAAACCCTGAGCTAGACACAGAGTACTGATTGGTGCATTTACAATCCTTTAGCTAGACAGAGTGCTGGACAGAAAAGTTCTCCAAGTCCCCACTAGCTTAGCTAGATACAGAGTACTGATTGGTGTATTTATAAACCCTGAGCTACACACAGAGTACTGATTGGTGTATTTACAAACCTTGAGCTAGACATAGGGTGCTGATTGGTGTATTTACAATCCCTTAGCTAGACAAAAAGTTCTCCAAGTCCCCACTAGACTCAGGAGCCCAGCTGGCTTCACCTAGTGGATGCCTCAAGGGGGTTGCAGGGGGAGCTGCCCCCCAGTCCCGCGCTGCTGCGCGCCCGCACTCCTCAACCATTGGGCTGTCAATGAGACCCGGCTCCGCAGCACAGGGGACGGCGCTGGTCGCGGGGCTCGGGCTGGGCAGGAGCCCAAGGCAGAGGGGAGGCTCGGACGTGGCGGGCTGCAGGACCCGAGCCCTGCCCCGTTGGGAGGCAGCTGAGGCCCAGCAAGAAATGGAGCGCAGTGCTGGCCGGCTGGCACTGCTGGGGGACCCGGGGCACCCTCTGCAGCTGCTGGCCCGGGTGCTAAGCTTCTCACTGCCCCGGCCGGCGGTGTCGGCTGGCTGCTCCGAGTGCGGGGCCCCTGAGCCCATGCCCACCCGGAACTCACGCTGACCCGCGAGCGCCGCACGCAGCGCGCCCGCACGTCTCCCTCCGCCCCTCACGATAAGCAGAGGGAGCCGGCTCCAGCCTCGGCCTACCCAGAGAGGAGCTCCCACAATGCCTTGGTGGGCTGAAGGGCTCCTCAAGCGCTGCCAGAGTGGATGCCGAGGCCGAGGAGGCTCCGAGAGTGAGGGCTGCTAGCATGCTGTCACCTCTCATTCCCGTCTGCTAATGCTTGCTTCTATGAGGTAAGACATTTCAACATTTTCAAGTGTTTTCAAAAATAGCGAAAAGAAGCTAGTGATTTTTCTGGTATTTTTCTTTCTTTCTTTCTTTCTTTCTTTCTTTCTTTCTTTCTTTTTTTAGTCGAGGGATGGTGACGGAGTGGCACTCTGTCACCCAGGCTGTAGTGCAGTGGCACCATCTCGGCTAACTGTAACCTTTGTCTCCCGGGTTCAAGCAATTCTGCCTCAGCCTCCTGAGTAGCTGGGACTGCAGGCACGCAGCAACACGCCTGGCTAATTTTTGTATTTTTAGTAGAGTTGGGGTTTCACCATGCTGGCCAGGCTGGTCTTGAACTCCTGACATTGTGATCTGCCTACCTCGGCCTCCCAAAGTGCTGGGATTACAGGCGTGAGCTACTGCACCCGGCTAGGATTCAGCATTCTTACACACACAAGTATTTTTTTTTTTTTTTTCGTTTTCTTTTCTTTTTGAGACAGGGCCTCACTCTGTCACCCAGGCTGGAGTGTAATGGAGTGATCACAGCTCACTGCAGCCTGGACATCCTGGACTCAAGCAATCCTCCCACCACAGCTTCCTGAATAGCTGGGACTATAGGCACATGCCACCATGTCTGGCTATTTTTCTTTTTCTTTTTTTTTTTTTTGGTAGAAACGGAGTCTCATTATGTTGTCTAGGCTGGTCTTGAGCTCTTGAACTCAAGCAGTCCTCCCGCCAGGCCTCCCAAAGTGCTGGGATTACAGGTGTGAGCCACCATGTCCAGCCCCACACATAAGTATTTTTGGTCTGAATCACCTTGGCTTGAGTTTATCAAATATAATAATTTTGAACACTTCTTGTGTGCATCCTACATCCTTTTGGCCCCACCTCTTACTCTAGGCATTGCTTTGGTGATTAGTTCTCATAGGTTTAGACTAGCTGCATGCAGTCTTATTCTGATAGTGCCTTATTTTAGCCTCTGGTTCCTGCCCTAGAGCTTCTCTAACACTGAGTGGTGGTATCCACAGACTTTCTGGACACTCATGCAGGGTAAACAAGAAGTTCAAGGGAGTTAATATTCATGAGGTCATCTCTGACCAGTTGGGGATGGGAGCCAATGAACAAAAGCTTCCATCTTTTGTACCTGGCAAACAGTTCTGAGATGCATCCTGGGCGATTTCACCCTCTTGCTCCTCAATCCTGCTCATTGGGATCACTTCCCAAATAACCACCTGCACCCAGACTTTGTTTTGGGTCCAAGTCTCAGGCAAACCGGGGGTGAGACAGTATCAGAAATGACACTAGAAAGCAAGCTGTCATCATGGGAATTTAGAGCTGGGTCACGCACTGGTCAGATGGCAATAAAAACCCCATTACAGGTATTATGTGGATGGTGATAAATCCTGGCATGTGATCACATCAAAATTACTAAAACTCATTTATGGTAAATTGGGATGAGATATCAGTGGAAGGAGAAGCACTAAGTTACATGGTTGTTATTCACTTGAATGGTACAGGAACAGTGAGAATTATAAAGACTGTGAAGTTGTGTGGCTTTTATGGATTGCTTTGGAGACCTTCAGAAAGGGATAACACAGGTGTGGGACAGAAGACTTCCATGGTAGAATTTAAGGAGACTAATCTTTTGTAGTTGCAGGGAAGACTGTTGAATATTAGGACTAGGATTTAACTGTAAGGAAGGCAGAATTGTAACTTTGGCAATTCTGCCTGCAGCTTTGCCTGGTCTCTCATGTCAAAGTCGGGATTCTGATAGGCAACGAGTGCAACCCTGATATCTAGGATAGGAATATTTGGGTGCCCAAGCCTGAGAATCTTGAATCTTTCAAATCCTCTTAAACTTTTGGGATGGTAAAAAAAAAAAAAAAAAAGGAAAAAAACCCTCCTTTCTCATTGCTAAGGAGAGGAGCCTCCACTTGCTTGGAGACTATGTACTGAGCTTGCCTGAGGCAGGTGCCTCTTCTCAAGAGCCACCCCTGCTACCTCTCATTGCCTGTGGGTCAGTAACAAGGGTCAGGTGTCAGCACAGCTCAAACAGAGATGCAGAGTTCTTGCTCCAGGAGAAAAATATGCACTGGAGGAATTTTTGTATCTGATTAATATGTATGAGCAGGGACTAGAGGAACATGAGGGAGTAAATCTTGAGGGAATTGGGCTATGGAGAGCAGAATATAAGTCTGGATAGGGTAGGGTTTACTGGGAACTTATAAACTTGGGGATTCAATGTTATTTGAAGGACATGTAAGGTCACTTTTTTTTTTTTTTTTTTTTTTT
Source organism: Papio anubis (assembly GCF_008728515.1). Taxonomy (NCBI): domain Eukaryota; kingdom Metazoa; phylum Chordata; class Mammalia; order Primates; family Cercopithecidae; genus Papio; species Papio anubis. The sequence goes on from NC_044981.1 coordinate 83,006,991, forward strand.
TTTAAAAAGACGGAGCCTCTCTTTGTTGCTTAGACTGGAGTGCAGTGGTACAATCTCAGCTCATGCAGCCTCCCCTCCTGGGTTCAAGCGATTATCCTGCCTCAGCCTCCCAAGTAGCTGGGACTACAGGCACGTGCCACCATGCCTGACTAACTTTTGTATTTTTAGTGAAGACAGGGTTTCACCATGTTGGCTAGGCTGGTATTGAACTCCTGACCTCAAGTGATCTGCCCACTTCAGCCTCCCAAACTGCTGGGATTACAGCCATGAGCCACCAGGCCTGGCAAAGGACATGTAAGGCCATCTAAATAATCTGTTTGATGCCCTGAACCAAAGCTGGATACAATAATGAACTGAAGGACCAATGAAGATTTGGTGAAGACACCGAACTTCCTTGGTATGACACTGAGGAGTGTATCTTCAGAAGATCAGGGGAAAAGCTGAACATTCATCCTCTGATTATGTTGCCCTGAGGGCTCTGAGAAGATTCCCTTCATTAAGGCAGTAAGGAATTCATCAGTTACAGGAGACCTGTCTTGGAGAAACTCAGTGGTGGTCCTCTTCTGTAGGCCATATTGCCATGGAATTGTATCTTATAGTATCAAAATGGGGATGATGGTATTCCAGAATGGTAGAGGTCAGATGTTGGTACTTAGCTATCAGGAGGAAAAAGAGAACCATCAAAAGAAAACAAGACTAGTGTGGCAAACAGGGCACCCTAGCTTGCAGATTTCTCTAGTGATTGCCTAATAAATCATAGTGTTCCTAGGAATGAGATAGATAGCTAATTAGGATGTAATTCAACTTGCTAATCTAAAAAAAAGAAAGCTGTTAAGTAGAAGGCTAATTTTAGGCACTGCAAAAGATAACTATGGTCCCTCACCCTGTTGCTAGATTTAAGTAACTCAGAGATCCAGATCCCTTTGTTTGAAGGGGAGAACTAGTCTTTTTGTGGAAGGACTTTATAACACAAGCGGATAGGTAAATATTTCCCTCATTCATTTTGTGGAAACACCTGTAGACATTTGTCAGAGTAACTACACTGGGAAAAAGAGAAGACTCAGATTCAAATATTTTTAGACAGGAGATTTAGGTGGACACTGACACCAGGGAACCCCAGACTCTGTCATGCACCTCCAGATAGTGTGTGTGATTTTAGGGACCATGTGTTAAATGGACTTCTGGCCTATATCTATCTTACAGTGGGTCCAATGGGTCTGTGACCCGATCTTGTTATTTCTCAGTTCCTGAGGGCATTAGAGATATACCTAGCACTAGAAGAATCCTCATAGTTGTTCCCTAATCAGTAGAGTTTGGGCCATTAGAATTTTAAAAAGGCCAAGTGGAAGCTTCTGAAACTACTCCTCCCCACTGTTGTGCCCCATCAGATAAGATTATAAATCAGAAGCATAGTGCATACCAGAAGGAATTGCAGAGATTGGCACCACTATGAAAGACCTAAAAGATACAGTTGTTATGGTTACCGTCATTTCCTTCTTTCATTTTACCTGCATGTTTCCTGCAAAATCTGGATGGATCATGACAGAGCGTAGACTTCCATAGACTTAACTGGGTATTAATCCCAACTATACCTGCTCTCTTGTATATGGTATGTTTACTGATTCAGATCAACCCAACCTCTAGCACTTGACAAGCATCTATTGATCTAGTGAATTCATACTTCTCAATCCCTTAAAAGGAAAGATCCGAAGTAATTCACCTTCATGGGAAGAACAGCAGTACACATTCATGTCCTTGGCCCAGAACTATGTAAATGCTTCTGCTTTCTATTATAGGGGCTTCAGTCATGTTGACAATTATCAGATCACCATATGGCATCTTACTAAATGGACCTGAGGAACAAAGAGTGGCAAGTACCAATGCCCTAGTAGAATCATGTGTACTAGAGAGTGGGAGATAAATCTCATGAATATTCAGGGGCTTGTTACATTGGTGAAGTTTGTAGGGATCCAGTGGTCTGGAGCATGCCAGGTCATCCCTTCCAAGATAAAAAATGAGAGGTTACACCTCACACCCGCTACCACTAAGAATGAGGCACAGCGCTTGTCTCCCTAGCAGCTTTGCCCTTTGGTGACAGGAGATAAACGTATTTTAAAAATTATCTCAGTGGCCGTCTGGCTTTCAAAGCAAGCTTTGAATTGGTAGTAGTTTGTCCTGAGTCTATCATTTTCTTTTTTCAAGGCTTTTGATTCTGTTAATAGCAGTAAGGCCATTCCACAATTTTCAGTCATAACTGCTCCCATACTTTTTAAGTACCACAGCCATTGCATATCTCATTGCCTCACCTTCTAGTGCCACCTAATATCAATTAATTTCAGGTGAAAGACAGTACTTGCAATATCATTGCGTGCTGGGAATTTCCACCTCACTTACCACTAATACTGGAAACCCTATTGCTTTCAGATTTCTGAGTAATCTAGCACCAAAATCTCATCCTAAGGGTTTGCTCTCAAGGGTCACCCCTTGATACCAACTGTCTGATAGGCAGGATTCTAAGATGATCCCCAATGACTCTTGCTTTTGTATAATCCTCTTCCCTTCAAGGGTGAGGGTGTATGTTACATTATATGGCCAAAGGAATTTTGCTAACGTGATTAGAATTCCAAGTCAGTGGAGCTTCAGATAGGATGATTATCCAGGTGGTTCTGAACTGATCACGTGAGTCATTTAAATCTGGGTCTAGGGGTCAGATATCAAGAGGTAAGAGGGATTTTTTTTTTTTTTTTTTGAGACAGAGTTTGCTCTTGTTGCCCAGGCTATAGTGCAATAGTGCAATCTCTGCTCACTGCAACCTCTGCCTCCCAGGTTCAAGTGATTCTCCTGCCTCTGTCTCCTGGGTAGCTGGGATTACAGGCATCTGCCACCATGGACGGCTAATTTTTTGTATTATTTATTTATTTTTTCTTTGGTAGAGACAGAGTTTCACCATGTTGGCCAGACTGGTCTCAAACTCCTGACCTCAGGTGATCCACCCACTTTGGCCTCCCAAAGTGCTGGCATAACCGGCATGAGCCACCGTGCCTGGCTGGGATAAGAGAGATTTGAAGCATAAGAATGATTCAGTATGCCATTGCTGGCTATGAAGATGAGGGGGTCCTGTGATAAAGAATGCAGGTAGCCTCTGGGAGCTCAGAACAGGCCCCAGCTGATAGCCAGCAAGGAAATGGGAACCTCTGCCCTACAACTGCAAGGAATTGAATTCTGCGCAAACCAGGTGAGCTTGGAAGAGGATTCTGAACTCCTGATGAGAACACAACTCAGCCTACACCTTGATTTCAGTCTTGTGTAAACCTGAGCTATAAACCCAACTGCACTGGGGTAGACTGACCTACAGAATTGTGACCTGACTAATAAACAGGGATTGTTTTCTGCAACAAAGTTTGTGGTAATTTGTTATACACTAATAAGAAAACGAATACATTCTGAGCTTTTGTTGCTTAGAAAGCAGTGCCTGAGGCCAAGGCTTATGTGCTACAACTTTATTAGGGAGTGCAATTCCCTAGTAGGAATCAGGAATAAGAGAAAAGTAGAGTGAGGCAGGGAAGGAGGGAAATGCAGTTGGAGGATGGCTGTTAAGAGCAACTGATCCCTTGATCTTGGGGAAATGTTATTGAAAAGGATATATATAATTGCAGGACAGTCCTCCGATGTGTTAAAGGGAGAATTATTTGTTGGCTCCTGTTTCCCTTTGGTCAAAGAATCTTTCCAGCGGGTGTTAATCCCCCTGCACTCCCTGAATGTACATATGCAGACACTGTTTGTTCCATGGGGTCTCATACCCAGCATCAGCTGGAAAGCTGCAGGAAAGGATGTCGGAGGTGTGCATGAAGTGAGGTGCTATTGGCACACACTGAGTGAAGTTGGTTGAAATTTACACAGAGTTGGCTGCCACAATATGGGCTGAGCTGGAAGAAGAGGTCAGAGGCCACAGAGAAAGGTAAGGCTAAGAGGATCTGAAGTGGCAAATAACAGGTGACTCTTATGTTGGAATGGTCTCTTGCTGTTCCTTTTTCATGTGGAGAAAGCTGAAGAAGTGGTTAAAATTTTACTATATTTTGCTTTGACCTAATACTTTGACAGAGATAATCAACTGCAGTTGCAAAATCCATCATAATATTTGCTGTAAACAGGATATCTAATTCAGCTGGAGCATCTTCATAAAGATTCTAGGCCTCTCTGGGGATCTTCAGTGTCCCAGAGCAAACTCTTCACTGTCAACTCTTTTCTGAGTGAGTGTGATAGTTTTCTGTTGGAATTTTTATTTTTTCCAAACCTGGTTTCATGATTTTTTAATTTTCTGTAGTGTTTGATTTGGAGTGTTTACAGAGTTAGATACAACCTTTGATCTATAAGGCATTCTCCAAGAGTAAACATAGATTTGTAATAACCCTTTTGAAGTTCAAATTATGTGGTTTTTGCCTGTGCTTTCTTTGAAGAGTCTCCATTTCCCCCTTAATCTCTGTGCATAGCAAAGGGATAAACTTTCTTCTTGTGGTTATTATTATCACAGAGAATACATTTTTCAGATGGTGCTCTGCAGATTTCCCCTCATGTTTTCTTGGCTAGAACAGTATCACCTTTTTACTCTTAGCTGCAAGAGAGGCTGTGAATGGCAGTATCTAACATTTTCACAGCCTCTTACAGGAGGCAGGTTCGGTGAAGAAGAGGAAAGGAATGGTTGTAGGAAAGGCAACCCAGCAATTTCCCTTCCTGCCTCGTTAATTTCAATCAGTCTTGTCTCCCTGAGACTTTACCCTAGTTACCTTGACTAAGACTAGAGAGAGTGGATCTTCTCAACCATACATTTACTGACCAATTACAGGACAGGTGATTTCTATTCATGGTTCATCTCATCTGTTATGTGTTGATTCCTACTAGGGTCACTCTCAGAGGGTGACCTTACTGTCAAGTTCAGGGGGTATCTTTCTCTCTCCTAAACATTGATTAAGATAGGGGTCACAAGGTTGGGCACAGTGGCTCATGCCTGTAATCCCAGCACTTTGGGAGGCCGAAGGCGGGGGCAGATCACCTGAGGTCAGGAGTTCGAGACCAGCCTGGCCAACATGGTGAAACCCCGTTTGTACTAAAAATACAAAAAATTAGCCAGGCGTGGTGGCATGCACCTGAAATCCCAGCTACTTGGGAGGCTGAGGCAGGAGAATCACTTGAACCCGAGAGGTGGAGGTTGCAGTGAGCCAAATCACGCCATTGCACTCCAGCTTGGGTAACAAGAGCGAAACTCTGTCTCAAAAAAATAAAAAATAAAAAATAAAGATGGGGTCACAAATCTGACCTCGATAATTTTAAAACAGCTCTGAGTTTGAGTTTTTTTGTGTTTTGAGTTTGAACCCCCTCAGCCACTTTACATAGTTGTTACTTGTTTGACTCATGAAGCGTTTGAGCTTGCAACTTCTGGGAAAGAAATCAACTTCAAATTCACTGGGTAAATTGCATATGAGGGAATACAGATTAATATTCCAGAATAGAGAAATTTACTCCTTAAAGCACCAAACATTTCTAATTTTAATTTTCTTGAAAACATATATTTCCCCTTCTGTTTTTCCTCTGCCTGGTAAGGTTTTATAGGAATATTTAAGTCAGACATTTCCATTATGATTTTTCGCTTCTTCCTTCTGTCCTTGCATCTATAGTTTCTTCTTTCAATTTGCTGCACCATCCGCTTTGGCTTTAGAAAAAGGATCACTGAGCTTGAAGGAATTTTGTTTAAAATAAAAGTAATGGTATCTGACTTGTGGATTCCTGTGTTTCCCAGCAGTGTCTGCCTCGGACACCTGCTAAGTGAGCTATGTTTGTATTTGATCTCACCACTGTCTGGAAGAGACTCTCTTTGCAAAGACCCAAGGAAGAGGGAAACCTTTGAGAACTTTGAATCAGCAGCCTCTTTGTCTAATTTTATCACCTTGTTTGATGAAGACCTAGAGAAACTTTGTCACACAGGCAGTTGGTGGAAGAGGTGGGAGGGAACTTAGGTCTTTGGTTTATTCCATACAGGTGAAGATAAACCTCTTTGGACAGCCTTCCCTGTTTCTCCCACATGAAGTGGAAGACCCATGGGAAAAAGGCAGGATTTTGTCTTGTTCACAGCCACATTCACAGCACCCTAAATTCACATATCGGGTACTCAGAAATGATTGGATGACTGAATACGATATTTTCCAGGTTCCTGTCTTTTTGGTATATTTTTACTCTCATTATGTTATGAGAACATACTGTGAGGAGCAAAGGACTATGAAAATTAAAGTCTTTGCAAATGAATATCTTTGTATGTTATTACTGCATCAGGACAGAATTCAAGGAGCAGAATATGGGAGTGTTGATCTGAACCTGAACAAACCTGGAGAATAATACTATGGAGGAGAAGAAGGGACAAGAAAAGAAGAACACTAGGGCAGGAAGATGTCTTGGCGGGACAGGGGAGTCAAGGCATTTTTTGTAGAGCAACCCCAATAAGAAAATACTTTCTCGTTGGGGATGGGGTAGGGTGAGAACATTCTCTCTACTCTTTATCTTTCCCTGTGGAAGAACTTCAGTTAGTTATACTCTTGGCCTCTCTCCATCCCTGGAAGGAAAAACTGAGCATGCTCTACACAGCCTCTTCTTTTCTGCCTGCCTATTCTGCTCTCTGTTGTGGTTTAAGGGGCCTGCCCTTGAGGAACAGGCTTGTGGTGAGCCTTGTCTTAAGTCAGAGGTAAAGCCATACAAGCCTGCTGTGGCTATTCATTAAAGGCATGTTCTATTATCCATGCTCTTACTGGTAACCAAATTGATGTTCTGATCTCCATCTGTCTGATTTCTATGTCTATTTCTCACATGGTTCCAAACTTGCAAACCAACTTAGAATTTTTTCTTTTTTTGAGATGGAATCTCACTCTGTCATCCAGGCTGGAGTGCAGTGGCACAATCTCAGCTCACTGCAACCTCTGCCTCCTGGGTTCAAGTCATTCTCCTGCCTCAGCCTCCAGAGTAGCTGGGACTACAGGCACCCGCCACCACGCCTGGCTGATATTTGTATTTTTAGTAGAGATGGGTTTTCACCATGTTGGCCAGGTTGGTCTCGAACTCCTGACCTCAGGTGATTCGCCTGCCTGGGCCTTCCAAAGTGCTGGGATTACAGGAATGAGCCACCGTGCCCGGCAGAATTTCTTAAAATCCCTTAAAACCTTTCAGTGTATGTTTTGGCTGCTCTCCTTGTTGTTGTCTGAGAAGCTGGAATTTCTTGTTTTAAGACAGAATTATGGTAATTATTATCATTTATTGAGAACAGATCAGGGACCATGCTAAACATTTTATGAATATTCTGTTGCTGAATCATTTCGGCAATCCTAAGAAGTAGATGCCATTATCATCCCATTTTATAGATAAAGGAGCAATTTTAGAAGGTTAAGAATTTTTCCACATTCAGCATGGCTAGTAAGCAGTGGAACCAGGTTTTGAGCCCACTGTTTTCTGATTCTTCTGCTCTTAGCTACCAGCCTATAATGTCTCCCACAGCTATTCAAGTAAAGAACTGTAAAAAGAGAAAAATGTTTTGGAAGAAGGAAAGAAAGCTCTGCAAAAGACAATGTGGGCTAAGACAGGGTATTCTCAGGCAAGAAAGAATGTCTTCTAGAACCCACTGGTCCAATTTGGTCCATTTGTATGAATGTACTCTTTGCACTTATTTCAAGGATGAGCTTTCTGTGAAAGAAAACTTTGGGCTTGTGTTTACTCCAGGGAACGGTTTAGGTTTCAGGGTGGTTTCTTTCTTTTTTCCATGTGTCCCCCAACCCTCTTTTTTTCCTCTTTCTTTTTTTTGCCTCCATAATGTTTTGTCTGGTGTTGGCCCTCAATAAGCAACCGTGGCTAGTTCTTGCTTGTTCTCTGTGCTTTTGGACACTTTGTAAAACCATACTGTGGCAAAGTTTCTCCATCTGAAAAATGTAGGAGGATTGTTAATACTGATTTCCTTATGTTAGCGTGAGTTAAGATTAATTATATACATTTTGCAGCATACTTTGAAAGTATGTGTTTAGGTGCTAAAATTTGTTGTGTTTGTACAGATTTAAGTATATTTGTAGCCCATACCCATTTAAATTTAAGGAGTATTTTTATTTTGCTAATGGCTTCTTTAAAATATTTTAAAATCAGTTGCATAATTCTGACAAGTGGGATCTTCTGAATGAATCTCAATTCTGATTTCCCTTTCCCATGATTGTAAAATGTGGGACATTTGTCATAATCTTTGCTGAGTCAGTTTCCTTGCGGGAGGGATTGGTTTCATCATTTCAAAACATCCTAACAAAACTCCAGCCCATTCACAGGCAGTAACTTGCAAACTAGGGTCATTGCCCAGGGAGCCGGGAGGGATCACAGACACAGGCAGGAGGAGAAGGGTTATGGTGCTGGAAAATGCTACCTGGAGGTTGCCAAAGATGGATCAGGTGGGAAAACTGCACAGCAGTTCACATACCTTGAGCAAATCCAGCAGGCAGTAGGAAACAATAAAAAAGGAGGAATCCTCTCCAGGGACAGGATAAAGGATGGGTAAAAGCAAAGCTGGGAGGATTGGTTAATAAAGATTTGAACTTCCATCTGGATTCATGTTTTCCTGCTTTGTTCAATAAAGTGAGTATTCAGCCCTTGATGAGTGTGGAGAGGTGGAGAGGCTCAACGGAAAGCAATGAGTCACTCCTGGGAGCCGTGGGGAAGGTCATCTTTGAGAGAGTAGGAACCTGGGAGGTGCAATCTCATGATCCTGTAGAGAATTGCAACAAGTTTTGCCACTGCTCCGCATTTCCCCAACCCTTGGGTTTCTATGGTATTGCTCTGTATTCCAGCTAGTGTCACCAAATGATTAGCCTGGTTCTTTGTTAACCTTTATCCTAACCTTCAAGTCTGCTAAAGTGAAGGTTTGTTTAAGGCTAGAGGCAAAGACGTAAAATTTCTCTAGACTTCCCAAATACCATTTAACTTTTCTAAAATATTTGAATGTGACTGAGTAGTTGCACAGCAACTAAAAGCTTCCCATCACAACCCCCACCTCATCTCCCTTCCATTCTCCCTGTTTCCCGTAATTTAATTCCCTGGGTAACAACTTACTGAGATTTATTTTCACAAAGTCATAGCATTTAGCTGGTAATTCGTTCTAGCTTTTTGAGCATCTGCTAATATGTGGTGGGAGATCTTAAATTCAACAGACTCATTTTTAATGAATGTCAAATAGGAACTAATCTATCATGATTACATTATTTATTTTCTAGGAGAGACAGCAATTTGTCATGTAGAGTAAGTACATCCCTGTCTTTATCAAGGGAGGGAAATAGATGAGCAGGTTTTTTTTTTTTTTTTTTCTTTTTTAACATTCTCAATAAACCAAGAGATCTTGGGCTTTCTTTTCCCTCTTCTAATTTTTTTTATCTCGATTTGCCTAAATTTAAGTTACCCTTCAAAATTACTTGTTATCAAAATGTAAGTAGGAATTTAAAAATTAATGAGAAAACAAAATGATGTGATTCTGAATAAAAATTAGGAACTGCTGAATGTGGAGGGGTTAGCAGGGCTGTTTAATTGACCCCCACAGGCAAGTGCTGTTGACAGAAATACAACATGAGACACATACAGAATTTTAAATTATATAGTAGCCACGTTAAAGATGTAAATGAAATAGGTGAACTTGACTTGAATAATATGTTTTATTTAACTCAATATATCTAAAATATTATTTCAACATGTAATCAATGTAAAACTATTAATAAGGTATTTTACATTGTTTTTGTACTGTCTTCGAAATTTGATGTGTATGTTCCATGTACAGTGTAATCTCAATTTGGACCAGCTACATTTCAGATCTCAACATTCACAAGTTGCTCGTGATTCCCATATTGGACCCCTAATTCTGGGAAATTATCAATTCCCTTCCATGGTGGTATTTCACTGGATTTGCTTTGGAACTCAGAGCCTGGATCTCTTATGAAAAGCCAGACTTTGCTTGTGTATTTTAAAAGCAAACTGTTGGTTTCCTTCTTAACTTTAATCTTCATTTCCTCTTGGCTCAGCACACTTGGAATAATATTCTAGAAACCCATGCTGGGTGAAAGGGGTTAGGGGAAATTGGATTGTGTCAGGGAAAGGTTCAAAGCCAGGCTCCCTAAATGGATGCCTCTCTGTTTAGACTGGACATTTCTTTCTCATGTGGGAGGCCCTCCAGCTGGTCTACTGTAGAAAAGAAATGTTAATAATGTAACAAAGTCTAAGCTTTAGTTCCTAGTCTGAGCACAATAATTCACATTAGATAATTAATAGAAAAATAACACTTTCACACTCGATTCTTCAAAAGCAGTGTTCTTTTATCACATAAAGTTGCACTTTACTGGTAGTGACGATGGCATGGAATGAAGGCTCCTTACCCGTGAGAGTTGGTGGAGTGACCTCACATGAGTTAGACCACAGGGTCCTCACTGCACCCAGTTGTCCAGAATTCAGGAAAGTGGGGAATCCCTGACTCTCTGGCCCCATTCCCTTTTCTGAACTTTAACTTCTAGGCAGTGAGCCCTCAGTCTTTCTTCTTTTACCCCCACCCTCACCAGGTACAGGATGCTTCTTCCAAATTCTTGAGCACCGGTTGATCACCTAGAGTGTAATTTCCGCAGCTTGGCAGACAGCTGTGCTGGAGGTGAGTGAGTCCTTTGCTTAAAGTCCAAAGGTCTAATTTCTATTTTTTTTTTTTTTTTTGAGACAGAGTTTCACTCTCGTCCAGACTGGAGTGCAATGGCACGGTCTCGGCTCACTGCAACCTCTGCCTCCCAGGTTCAAGCGACTTTCCTGTCTCAGCCTCCTGAGTAGCTGGGATTATAGGCGCCTGCCACCACACCCAGCTAATTTTTTTTTTGTACTTTTAGTTGAGATGGGGTTTCACCATGTTGGCCAGGCTGGTCTCAAACTCCTGACCTCAGGCGATCTGCCCACCTTGGCCTCCCAAAGTGCTGGGGGGCAAAGTGAGCCACCCCAGCCCAGTCTAAGCTTTTGTTTCTGTATTTGTAGAGTGGTAGGAACGATGCTTATCTCACAGGCCTGTTGGAAGGATTAAATGAGGTGATGCCTGTGAAAGCATTTTGGAATCTGTAAAAGTAAACACACTTCAGTTGTTAATAGTGTTCTGGCAAGGTTCCAAGATCTATTCCTGCTGAATTCCCTGGTCATTCCAACCCTTTTTTAAGCTCGTGGAGGTGCTTAACCCCACCCTATCCTGAATCTTGGCTCTGCCAGATTTGTTCACTCCTTTTCCAAGTGTTTGGTCCCATAATCCTTGTTAAGTGGACAGTGGGCCACATGATCACACACTTATCCATACTGAGGGCCGGGGCAGACACTTAACCTAAGCTGGGCCATGTAAATTTTTCCTATCTGGGTATGGAAATTGGGACCAAAGGATTTTATTAATCTCTTAAATTGTCCAATTTGGGCAACATAGTGAGACCGTGTCTCTACAAAAATAAAAATTTAGCCAGATATGGTGGTGCACGCCTGCAGTCCCAGCTACTCAGGAGGCTGAGGTGAAAGGATTGCTTGAGCCCAGAAGGTTGAGGCTGCAGTGAGCCAGGATTGTGCCACTGTACTCCAGTCTGGACAACGGAGCAAGGCCCTGTCTCAAATAAAACAAAAACAAAAACAGAAACTTGAATTTGAATGGTTTAGAATTTCAGTTCTCAAAATGTGGTCCCCTGGGGACCCCGAGACTCTTTCATGGGGTCCAAGAAGTTAAAACCAGTTTGATAACAATGCTAAGAGGATGTTTGCCTTTTTTTTTTTCTTTTTTCTTTTTGTTTTTAAGATGGAGTCTCGCTCTGTCACCCAGGCTGGAGTGCAGCGGTGCCATCTTGGCTCACTGTAACCTCTGCCTTCTGGGTTCAAGCAATTATCCTGCCTCAGCCTCCTGAGTAGCTGGGATTACAGGCGCACACCACCATGCCCGGCTAATTTTTTAATTTTTAGTAGAGACAGGCTTACACCATGTTGGCCAGGGTGGTCTCGAATGCCTGACCTTGTGATCCACCCGCCTTGGCCTCCCAAAGTGCTGGGTTTACAGGCTTGAGTCATCATGCCTGGCTGCCTTTTTTTTTTAAAGTGTGCTTTTTCACATATGGAATAACAGCAGTGATGGGGAATACTGCTGGCATCTTAGCATGAATCAAGGCAATAGTACTTACTGTAGTTGTTACATTCCTCACTACCATGCACTCACAGTAAGAAAAAATAAGGAAAAAATAAAAGCAAAAGCTAGTGTTATTTAATAATGTCCTTGATGAAGCAATAAAAATAATTAATTTCATTAAAAGTTGACTTTTGGGTACATGTCTTTTTCACATTCTGTGTGATGAAATGGAAAAAATGCATACAGCATATCTACTGCATGCTGAAGTAGGCAATTGTCTGGGAAAACCACTTAAGTGATTGCTTGAATTGTGAACTAAAACTAATGGCTTTTTTTCAAGGAGTACCATTACTACTTGACTGCATAAACTATGATTTCTCAAACCCAGGTATTTGGCAGACATTTTCTTGAAAATGAACCAAACTATCCTGTCACTTCAAGAAAAACAACCAACAACATTTTTTTTTGGTGCCAATGTTAGAATTTGTGTTTCCAAATGAAAACTAGCATTTTGTAAAAGTTGTGTCTGTCGCTGTGAGCCTGCTAGCTTTTCAATACTTAAAGACCTTTCTGATGGGATCAGTGGTGATATCAACAAATGAGATTTAAGAAATATATTTATAAAATGTGCCAACATTAGGAAGATGAGATGTGTAACTCAGTGAACCAATATTTTATGAATGACAAATGTGCAGGTGAAAGATCTAATCAAAGTGCAAGACAGACTAGTGGATTTTAATATTATGGTAAAAAAGACAATTTCTTTTATATGAATTCAGATTCCACATTGCAATTAAACTTTAAGAAACTACCACGTGTTGAGTTTTGGTGTATTATCAAAAATTATCCGTAAATACTTTACTCTTTTTAAGCTACATGTCTCTGTGAGACTGAATTTTCTTTATATACATCAACCAAAATAATATATCATAGCAGATTGAATGTAGAAGCAGATGTAGGGATTCAATTGTCATTTATTAAGCAAGCCACTAAAGGGACTTGCAAAAATGTCAACAAAATTTCATTGTTGTCACTATAATTTTTTGTTTGTTTTGGAAAAACAAATAAGATGTGGGCAGCTATGTTTGGCCCATGCATGTGCAAGTGAAGAGAGGATGCTAGTATAAGAGAGGATGCTAGTATTTTGAGAGAGAGAGCAGAGAGAGAAGTGCAGAGAGAAGCAGAGATGAAAGAACATGTGGAGAGAGAGAACAAAAATAAGCTTTGATTCCTAATATCTGTACCTGGTTCTTGTCTCTCTTGAGGCCTGGCTGTGTTGCCCAATTTAGAGTTCTAGGAGATTTCCATGTATTTTTCCAATAAACTCTCTTTCTATTTAAACTGATTTAAAAGGGATATATATATATATATTTTTTTTTTAATTTAATTTTTTTTTTTTTTTTGAGACGGAATCTCATCTGTCACCCATGCTGGAGTGCAGTGCAGTGCTTGATCTCAGCTCACTGCAACCTCCGCCTCCTGGATTCAAGTGATTCTCCTGCCTCAGCCTCCTGAGTAGCTGGGATTACAGGCACATGCCACCACATCCGGTAATTTTTGTATTTTTTGGAGAGACAGGGTTTCACCATGTTGACAAGGCTGGTCTCGAACTTCTGACCTCAAGTGATCCACCCACTTCAGCCTCTCAAAGTGCTGGGATTACAGGTGTGAGCCACTGCAGCTGGCCTCCTTTCTTCCCTGTTTGGCTTGCTGTTCCTGAAGGGTAGAGACTTTTGATTACTTTAGACCTCACAATGTGTAGTCCCTACTCAGTCTGCAGTAACTGAAGAATGAGTGAGTGGCTCTGCCTGAGGGAGCTGAGGAAGGCATCCTGAAGGATGATCAGGCATTTCTCAGGCAGATGACGGGGAAGACATTCTAAGGAACAAGCTTGGGTGAGTTCAGGAGTCTGCTTTGCCCTCATGGGTGTGGTCATGCTTAAGGACAGAGGAGGCACGATTAATGCAGTGGCATTCACTTTTGCCCTGGTGGTTATCTGAGCAGAGAGAATATCTCACGAACTAATGCCAAGGCCACTTCTCTGTTGTCTCTGGATTAATGCCAGCCCTGTTAGGGACAATCCAGTGAATTAAAAAAGCCCTGCCAACCCCAGGTGAGGGTTGGGAAACAGTGTTAGTAGCACCCGGGGGACTGGGGATGACTCATCGCACAGGTATCATTAACCCCCATCATTCACTCGTTAATGGAGAAATAAGAGCAGGAATGCAGAGGGACAGTTCTAGACTCAAGTCAAGTCCATCTCTGACTCTAACTGGCTGAGTGATCTTAAGCGGCATCTAACTATTTTGAGCCTCCATTTCTTTATCATTTTTATAAAATGGTAATAGTAACACTTACCTTGGAGGCTGGTTTTAAGAGTTAAATATGATCATATACATTAAGCATATGTATAGTAACTGGTACAGCTTAGAGATTAATGCATGCTAATTCCCTTTCTTCTACAAACATTTAGAGGAGCTACTGACTACAAGGCATTATGCCAGGCAGGGAGGAAAGGAAGGTAAATCCATTGTGCATAGATTATGTCCTCTGGGAGCCTGTAGCCCAGTAATGGAGGAGATAAAGTCAATGGTAAGTGCACAAATAGTTACAACACAAGACAGAGAGCGTGAGGTGCCACGAGAGAGGTGGAACCGAGATTGCAACGAGGCCATGCCTATGCCCTACGTGTCTGTGTGTGAACTGATCTTCTTCATGGTTGCCAGTGCCCCTTACTGGATTAAAGCATGTGTTCTATTTTGCTTGTTACAACATTTTGGTGTCTTTAGTTTGGATGTTGAAAGAAAAAATAACAGAAAGGACTTTTTGCTTCTATGAGGAAGGGGCAGTCTATCAAAATTACCAACACCATCCCTGACCTACGGGTGAGGACACACCTGGCCCCCCCCATCTTTGCTGGAGAGCTGAAGCCTCTTCGGGGCCCCTTGGTTCCAGGTGCAGCAGAACCTGGCTCTTTGGATCAGCGACATTAATCTGCTTTGTTTTATCTGCAGTGTCACAAAGTTTAGTTGGATGATCTGATAGAAAGTACAAACCGGCCGGGCGCGGTGGCTCACACTTGTACTCCTAGCACTTTGGGAGGCCGAGGTGGGTGGATTGCCTGAGCTCAGGAGTTTGAGACCAATCTGAGCAACATGGTGAAACCCCGTCTCTACTAAAATACAAAAGAAACTAGCCGGGCATGGCGGCATGCACCTGTAGTCCCAGCTACTCAGGAGGCTGAGGCAGGAGAATTACTTGAACCCAGGAGGGAGAATTACTTGAACAGAGCAAGACCCCGTCTCTAAAAAAAAGAAAGTACAAACCACAGCCTAACTCTGAGAATAACTGGGAGGAATCCCCTGCTGTCACACACTGGGAATCAGAGTGTCACATCCTGCCCTTGCAGCGTCCTGAGGCTCTAAAAGCAACATGTTCCAACTGGAAGCATATATTCTGCAAGGGTTTGTCTCCAGGCAGCGCTACAGCCTCCTCTTCTGGCACCATAGAGACTGTTGCTTCTGTCAGGATTTCTGGCACCATCAAAGGTGAAAGGGAACAGGACCAACTACGCTTCTCTGAGCAAGGTGGGTCTTCTGGGTAGCACCTTGGTGAGAATACACACCACTGAGCAGCCTAGACTGGTGCTGATTAGGTGAAGGGTGGGTGGCCAGAAGGACAGATTTTCGTGTGTGTGTGTGTGTGAAACATAACTCAATGCTTCATCTCCCCTGCCTACATTACGTTCACACTTCGTGAATCTGACAGCCTGTGGGTTTGGGCTGGATTTGCAGCTTTATTAGGGTTTGCAACAACTGAAGAGACTTTTCTTCTTCTTCCTTTTTTTTTTTGAAACTCCAGTTTCCCCTAGCTTGTGTTAAAATTCTCAGACTTTTCTTAACCCCTCTCCCCTTTTTAAAAGTTGTGAAATATGGTAGTGACTGAAAAGATTAGAGGATAAATGTACAGCAGAATGAAGGGAACACTCTGGTGACCATCACTCTGATCAAGAATAGAGCATCTCTAGCTCCCAGAACACATCCCTTCTCCATACGCCCCTTCCCTGTCACACCCCCTCTCTGCCCTGATTTTATTTTTTCTTCCATTTAAAGATGTGTATGTATGTATGTATGTATGTATTTTTATTTATTATTATTGTTTTTTAAGTGGAGTTTTGCTCTTTTTGCCCAGGCCAGAGTGCAATGGCACGATCTTGGCCCACTGCAACCTCTGCCTCCTGGATCCAAATGATTCTTCTGCCTCAGCCTCCCGAGTAGCTGGGTTTACAGGCATGCACCACCATGTCTGGCTAATTTTGTATTTTGGGTAGAGATGGGGTTTCACCATGTTGGCCAGGCTGGTCTCGAACTCCTGACCTCAGGTGATCTGCCCCGCTTTGGCCTCCCAAAGTGCAGGGATTACAAGCATGAGCCACTGTGCCCGGCCTTGAATTTTTTATACAGTTAAAATGCATGTCCATTTTTGGGAAAAAATACATAAAATACACCCTATCGATGAAAAATATATCACTCATGATTTTTCCTTGCCCAGGGTCATGTTAACATTTTGTGAAATATCCTACAACACATTTAGATATATATATTTCTGCTTTCTATAATTAAAAATGGACCACATGAGAAATTTTCTCAATAATATTTGGTGAAATTATTTGCATTTCCATGTAGCTCTGCTGCAAAGTATTTGGTGAGATCCAAGTATCTGGGTGTACTACTAGAAACCGTTTTATAAATAATGTTGAAATGAACCGGTTTGTGTATAGATCTTGAAGTACTTGTGTATAGATCTGATAACTTCCTTGAGATCAAAAGGAAATTCCTGGATCAACCAGCATGCATGTTTATGAGGCATGTAATTCACATTGCCAAATTGCCATATGAGCCCATTTATATACATTTCAAAACACTCAAGGCTAAATTACAGTGTTTCTAGGTGAATAGTCAGGTTGCGGTAGTAATGGAAATGATGTACCAATTCACCCTGCCACTAGAATTGTGCAAGAATGCCTCTTTTCCTACATCGTTGCTAACATTGCGTATTATTAATTTTTTTCATGGAAAGTCTTTTAGTTTCTTCTTAAGGAGTGAAGCCCTTGTTCTCCCTGATTTTAATGTAATTGTTTCTTTGCTTCTCTTTTATGCTTTTGCTGCCTAACTATTCACCCTAGAAACATCATAATTTAGTCTTGTGTGTTTTGAAATTTATATAAATGAGATTATGTAGCATTTATTATTTTACTCCTGGCTTCATTCATCCATTATTTTGGCTGTTAAATACGTCCATGTGGTCACATGGAGCTGTATGATGTCCATTTTCATGGATATATATTATTCCATTGTTAGAACACCCAGCAATGTATTCCTTCTATTGTTGCTGGACATTTTAGCTGTTTCTAGTTTTGACTCCTATCAAGAATGCTGCTGATAACCTTCTTGTACAGGTCTCCTGTGCACAAGCTCTTTTTAAAAGGAAAGCTGTGATTCCACTTTATGTCACTGGGAACTGGAGCCTTTTGGTAACAATGAGATGCAGGGATCTAACTGTGTATTCAGGATGCTGCTCTAGCCCATTTCCTGCTTGCCACGGGGTATGTGGATGGGGCTGGAGGTCATTCTTATTAAAATTCTCCCTAAAAATCAAGGCAGAAAGAAGCAAGAACTTTCTGGGCAAGATAAAGGGGACAACTTGAAAGGGTACTGAACTGGAGATCAAAGAGCCCTTCTTGCTGCTGGCTTTTGATGTTAGCATTAACTGCACACACTGCGGTCATTAATTAACTCATGTTCAGAGCTTGCTGCATTCCCCCACCTACTGTCTCCTAATCAGCAACCCTCCACTCAAGGCCAACATCATCATTATCAAGTTCTGGGACTTGGAGTGAGAGTGCCTTTGGCTGCTGTGGGCACTCAGTGCTGCTGAAACAGCCCTGGGGAAGAGCTTTGAAGCACACTTACAGAGGCTGTAAAATCAGAAAGTTGGGACTAGAAGTTCTGCCTACTGGATCATCATAGGCAGACTCCATGGCTGTGTACAGTCTTGTTGGAGAAAGTGGAGTTTCAATGAAACATAAGTGGTGTTTGTTTTCATTCCATGTAGCTGGTAACCAGGGCATGTTAAGGGAAGAGTCCCGTTCTTCTCCTACTCATACTCTCTTTTGTCTTCCTCGGCTCCATGCCTCTTGTTTTAGAAATTTATCTATGTAGCTTTGAGGAATAGATATACATATCCCTCTAATGAGCCTTTGACAGAGGTGCCAGTACAGCCCTAAAGGTAACAGGGGAAAACAGAGGACTGAGAGGTGGGAAAGGAAACATGGAAAAAATGGGTGTCTACAGGTAACACTAATCTATGGTGATAGAGGTGAGATGAGTGGCATCAAATGGGAAGGGACACAAGGGAATGTTTTGGGGGAGTCAGAATATTTTAAATCTTGATCTTGATGGTGGTTATACACATAAATTCATCAGGTGTGCACTTAGATCTTTGCACTTTACTAAATGTAAGT
Source organism: Papio anubis (assembly GCF_008728515.1). Lineage (NCBI taxonomy): Eukaryota > Metazoa > Chordata > Mammalia > Primates > Cercopithecidae > Papio > Papio anubis. The sequence goes on from NC_044981.1 coordinate 83,025,686, forward strand.
TATACATAAAAAAATGAAGTCTGCCAGGGAGTTTTGCTTTCACTGGCCATCTGTGCTTTTACCCTCAACTTCCTCCTTTATACTACAGGTGTTCTATATATTCCACATACACATGATTTAAACCCCACAATTATGACTCTATAATTTTTACTTTCAACAGTGATATGTATTTTAGAGAAAATTAATAATAAAGATTGTTTTTTATATTTACCCATATAGTTACCATTTGTAAAGAACATTTTGGGAAATCCAAATTTCCATGTGCTAGCCTGTTAACCATCTCCTTTCCTGTTAGCCTGAAAAACTTTCTTAAGCATTTCTTGTGGTGCAGACAACAAACATTGTTAGTTTTCATTTATAAGAAAATGTCTTTATTCTGCCTCAGTCTTGAAGGATATTTTTACTAGAATCCTAGTTCTAGGTTTTACAATTTTTCCTTTTGTACCTGAAAAATATTTTACTCTTGGCCAGGTACAGTGGCTCACACTTGTAATCCCAGCACTTTGGGAGGCAGAGGTGGGCAGATCACCTGAGGTCAGGTGTTTGAGACCAGCCTGGCCAACATGGTGAAACCCTGCCTCTACTGAAAATACAAAATTAGCTGTGCGTGGTGGTGCGTGCCTGTAATCCCAGCTACTCAGGAGGCTGAGGCAGGAGAATCACTTGAACCTGGGAGGTGGAGGTTGCAGTGAGCTGAGATCAAGCCGTTGCACTCCAGTCTGGGTGACAAGAGCGAAACTCTGTCTCAAAAAAAAAAAAAATTTTTTTAACTCTCTTCTGGCATCTTTTTTTTCCCCCTGATGAGAAATCAGCTATCATCTGTATCATTGTTTTCCTGTATATAATGAGTGCTTTACTCTGATGCTTCCAAGATTTTCTTTTTATCTTTGAGTTTCAACAGTTTGGCTAAGATGTACATAGGTATAGTTTTCTTTGTATTTATCCTGCTCGGGGTTTACTGAATCTGTAAACGTATATCCTTTACCAAGTTTGGTAATTTTCCCCTCATTATTTCTTCAGAAATTTTTTATTCCCCATTTCTTCTCTTTTCTCTTCCTCTGGGACTATAATTATGTGTATGTTATACCTGTTATTCTCTGCTTTCTCACAAGTCCCGGCGGCTCTCCTCTTTTTCATTTTTTTTCCTGTTTTTATTTATATTTTTACTTTATTTTTTTCACAGAGTTTCACTCTTGTTGCCCAGGCTGGAGTGTAGTGGCACAATCTCGGTTCACTGCAACCTCTGCCTCCCGGGTTCAAGTGATTCTCCTGTCTCAGCCTCCAGAGTAGCTGGGATTACAGGCACTCACCACTATGCCTGGCTAATTTTGTATTTTTAGCAGAGACGGGGTTTCACCATGTTGGCCAGGCTGGTCTTGAACTCCTGACCACAGGTGATCTGCCCACCTCGGCCTCCCAAAATGTTGGGATTACAGGCATGAGCCACCACCCCCGGACTTTTCTGTTTTTAGATTGGGTAATTCTTTTGATCTATCTTCACGTTTACTGACTTTTCTTTGTCATTTCCAATTCATTGCCTATCAGTGAGTTTTTAAAATTGCAGATACTATATTTTGTAATTCTAGTATTTTCATTTGGTTCTTTTATATTCTATTTCTCTGTTGTGATTTTCTTTCTGCTCATTTGTTATGAGTATATTTCCTTTATATGTTTGAGCATAATTATAATGGCTACTTTAAAACCTTTGTTTCTTAATTCCAACATATAAATCATCTTAGAGGTCTCTATTGATTGTCATTTTTCTTGTATATGAGTCATATTTTCCCATTTTTTCTTATGTCTTGTAATTTTGGATGGTGTTGTGTATATTGCAAATGATACATTGTAGAGACTCTGGATTCTCTTATGTTACTCTAAAGAGTATTGATTTTGTGTTTTAGCAGGCAATTAACCTAGTTGGTTTCAGTATCTATATTCTTTTCCTCTGTGGTGTGTGGCAACTGAAATCTGTTTAGTTCTTTCAGCTTGAGCTAGGTTTCTTGGTATCTATCCAACATGTATGTCTTAGAGGCTGACCAGAGATTTGGGCAGAGTTTATATGTAGAATTTGAGCCTCCCTTCTGTGGCTCTTTCCTTTCCACTATTTTCCTTTCACTTTTCTGCTGTTATTGCTCTGAATTTTGTCTTCTGATTTCTTAGCTAGTAAGGTTTCTGTGCAAGTTTTAGCCACCTTTTTGTGGGACCAATTGGGAGTACTCTCAGACAAAGAAACAGAAAAAATTAGCAACTATCCAGTGGTTTTTTGTTTGTTGGTTGGTTTGTTTTGAGACAGAGTCTCACTCTGTTGCCCAGGCTGGAAGTGCAGTGGCACGATCATAGCTCTCTGTAATTTTGAACTCCTGGGCTCAAGTGTTCCTCCTGCCTCAGCCTCCCAAGTAGCTAGGACTACAGGTACATGCCACCACACCTGGATAATATTTTTATTTTTATATATTTTTTGGAGAGATGGGGTCTTTCTATGTTTCCCAGGCTGGTCTCAAAAATCTGACCTCAAGCCATCCTCCTGTCTTGGCCTTTCAATGCACTGGGATTATAAGCACATGGAGCCCGGCCATCCTCCTTTAAATATTGACCACCTCTAGTTTTGCCTGCTTTCAAACACTCTCATATGGCTTCAGATTTGTGTGTGTGTGTGTGTGTGTGTGTGTGTGTGTTTTCCAGAGTTTATAATTGTTACTTTGGAGGATTGGTGTAATATGAGCTACTCTGCCATTTCTAGAATTGGAAACTTATCATTTAATCTTGTCCAGTGATCTTATGGCTTGCTTTTTAAATTTGTTTGGTTAAAATAATATGGTAAAGCCACTGATAAGAAATATATCAGGAGTGCTTCCAGGGTTCAAAAAATAGTTCATAGTAATAATAAAATAATTATTTAAAAATCATGATTATAAGAAATGTGTTCTAGTTACAAGGATCTATGGATAATGTTTCTTTGAAAATTGGATAGTTTCTATAGACAAGAAGCTTTAAAATAACTAAAACATGTTAATAAACTTTTTCTAGTTATTTTTTCTATTTCCACAGAAAAATGAAAACTCTTCTTATTTTGCCCATTTCTAAACTTCATCCTCCAGAATCCTCCTTATATTAATTTGTTCAAAGTGTGGGTGCTGAAATAGATTATAAAGTTTGTAGAAACTGTGGCAAAAGAGTAGAGTTGAGTGGAAAAAACAGAGAATTTTCATTACTTTATGACATGATCTTGGAAGGATTCTCATTGTCTTTATTTTTGGTGCAGACCAGAAATAAAATTTAAGAATTTTTTAAAAATCCCATTGTAGCTTTCTCCACATTATACAACATTATCCTGTAGAAACTGTAATGTTTCTTTCAGTCAATTTATCATTCCATTTGATTGATTAGTATTTAGATCCTCATGGAACACTAGGGTTAGTGCTGTTGTTGGGAAGCAGGGAAAGAAGATGCTGAAATACTTCATGGCTCTGCTCAGTAATGAATCCTGATGTGCTAAGGGTCCCCAACTTTTTCTGTTTTTTAAAATATGTAAAATGAGCAGAGTCCTAGTATTTTAACTGTGGCTAAAGTTGCTTGGGTGACAAAGATTTGTGGTCAACTCTAGACCTATATCCTGCCAAACCACTGGCCCAGGAGAAGCTACAATTTGTGGACTTCCCATTATGAAAATCATCTAACAAAAATGTGAATCTTTTGCCTTTTATGAAAAAGATAAAAATCATAAATAAACATTTTATTCTTTGAGTTAAACATGAACGTTTTAATTGGCTTATCAGTGTGTACTTTGTTAGGCTGCTGATTATAATTTTTTTCAGAATGTTCTGATTTATATAATTTTGGATTGATGTTTTATTGCATTCTCTTAGTAAAGTTAAGCAAAGGTACTGGATTTTAGTTGTTTATTTTAAATATTTTAGAGTCAAGAGGAATCTAAGTATTTCCTATGAAGCTTATGGGAAAGAGCTTTAGAGTGAGAAATAACTGAAGAAAAAAATAGTCTTCAAATTGAGTGATCATAACTTGCCAAATACCTGGGTTATTTCCTGGCCCTTTATCACGGCTTGTTAGGACTCAGACCCTTGGTCAAGCTTTGGCAGGATATAGAGGCAGTAGGATCTGTATAAAACTTACTGTGGCCACATATGATGATGTCTTCTCTTTCCGCCTTCTCACTTAAGCAAACATATTGCCTCTTATAAAAGACTTGTTATATGTGGCCACCCAGCATGTGCTTTAAGGAAATGCTTTTTGGTTTCATTTTATGAGAAAATACTGGCATTGAATAAAGAAAATTAAATAGCTTATGTATTTTTGTATTCTCAGCAAAATATATGAAATGAGGGTAAAGAAAGTCATAGGTAAGCCAGAGAGCAGTGGTCAGGGTTCCATTTTCTTGAATATTTCTTATTTTTTATGAGAATTGATGGGCTACATAAGAAATTTTAATCCATGTCTTGATGATTTCCTCATTTTCTGTCAATTTGGAACAGACAAAGATGAAATTTAATAGCATAGAACTGGATTTACTAGTAACCAATTAGAAAGCTTTTTTTTTTTTTTTTTTTTTTTTTAAACCAAAAGGGAAATTTCACTTAAGGCTTTAAGAAACAGATCTTTATGTTAAGGAACAAAATAAAAGTTTGGGAATGGGCCAGGCGCGATGGCTCATGCCTGTAATCCCAACACTTTGGGAGGCCGAGGCGGGCAGATCACCTGAGGTCAGGAGTTCAAGACCAGCCTGGCCAACATATAGTGAAACCCCATCTTTACTAAAAAATATAAAAAATAGCTGGGTGTGGTGGCTCACACCTGTAGTCCCAGCGACTTGGGAAGCTGAGGCATGAGAATCACCTGAACCTGGGAGGTGGAGGTTGCAGTGAGCTGAGGTCGCACCAGTGCACTCCAGTCTGGGTGACAGAGCACGACTCCGTCTCTCAAAAATAAATAAATAAATAAGTAAATAAATAATAAAAAGTTTGGGAATAGATCCAATGTTATTATAATTAGGTCCAAATATATTTTAAATTTTCTAGCCAGACCCATTTAAAGGCATTCTCCATAACCTCTCAGTGAGACCAATCACTTTCTAAATCACGACATGGACTGAGGGTAACCTGAGATTTCCTTCTCAGGCTGCACCCAGAACACTTGTGTGCCCAGTAACTGTCTTAGTGGGGTAGTTACTTAGCACACTTTCCTGTGGGGTAGGGACACCTAGGATACAAAAATAAGTCATTACTTGTAGGACTAATTCTTCAAGCGTAATAAAAGATTCATCTTTAGTGACTGTGAGCACAGATATGCTAAGTAATGAAAAATAATAAAAACAGCTAACATTTAGAACACTCACTGTATCAGGCATTATGCTAAGCATTTTATTATAGTGTTCCATGAAACCCTCATACCCCATGAGTAAGTATCATTATTATGCCTATTTAAAAGTGGGGACACTGACACTAATGCTTAAAGGACTTGCCTGAGGTCATGTAGCTAATTTTGGAGGAGCCAAGTATTAATTTCAGATCTATCCTTCTGCAAAGCTTTTCAATAACTGCTATATACTATTTATCAATCCAGTTTATCAAATTTAATTGATTCATAGATTAATCAAATTAATTAAAATAATATGATTAATATAGCAAGCTAAACTGGTTGAGTTAGTTAATATGGAGGCAGAAAGAAGCTACTCCTATAAAATCAGGATGGTTTGTTTAAGTATCTTCTTACATGCTGATGGTAGGCAATCTTTAATGTGACAGTTCTCAAAATGTGGTCTGGAGACCCTTGGAGGAAAACTCTTTTAGGTTCAGGTGTGGACAAACCTATTTTTTTTTCTTCTTCTTCTTTTTTTTTTTGAGACAGAGTCTCGCTCTGCTGCCCAGGCTGGAGTGCAGTGGGGCAATCTCAGCTTATTGCAATCTTCACCTCCTGGGTTCAAGTGATTCTCCTGCCTCAGCCTCCCTGGAATCACAGGCATGTGCCACCACACCTGCCTAATTTTTGTATTTTTAGTAGAGATGGGGTTTCACCATGTTGCTCAGGCTGGTCTTGAACTCCTGACCTCAGGTGATCCGCCTGCCTTGGACTCCCAAAGTGCTGGAATTACAGGTGTGAGCCACTGCCTGGCCTATAACTTTATTTTGAAAGATACATTTCTCAGTGGGAGGTAGCTGTGGAATCTCTGTACACATTTTCCTGATATAGGAGACACATTTTGGATGACAATGCTTCTCATGGTGACAGACCTTGGTGGACATGTTTGGCCCTGTCACTGTTGATTGGAGCAGAGTAAACCCAAAGTGAGCCAATTAGATTCTGACGCCCAGGAATTTGATGCTAGGATTCAGTGATGGCTAGTAGCTCTTTACAGCTGGAACTGAAATGGTGAAAACTCAAGCAGTGGGAGAACACTCACAGAAAGATGGTGTGAAAAGCAGAAAAAAGCAGGTGCACTGAGAGAAACAAGGAAGAACAGAGAGGGAACACTGTCTGGGTTCCCAGGGGCTTTCCAGGTCATTTTTCTCAAGCTTGGCTGCCTTCTTGGGTTTTGTGAATTACCCCTGTGATCTTAGAGTAAGTTCCTCCTTCCAAATAAGCTAGCTGAAATTGATTTTTGTTGTCAGCCAAACAGATATTAACTGAGACACTCAGTTTCTGAAAAGCTGAAATTCTTGTGGAAGTTGGACATGTTTCTCTTGTTCAAAGGTGCAATTGCCAATATCTTAGAAAAAAATTGAAAATGATTTGTTAAAAGAGAAGTAACAGGGATATTAATAAAGAGATCAAGTTATCCCCATTTGAAATTTTAACATTGTTTAGAGATATCACTGAGTTCAGAAGGACAAGCAAAACCTGGTAGGTGGGCAGTCTGCCAGTGGAACATAGGCGAGTCTGTCTTTTATTGCCTTATCTAATTATGTAGAGTCACTGCTTTGTTGCATTGGAGTGTGGGTGTGTGAATGAACATCATATACAGATCTTCTCGCCTAACCACTTCATTTTAGTGTCATCATTTTAGTTTTCACTGAACTCTACACGGCCGTCCACATCCGTCATGTTCACAGCTATATCCCCAAGGACTTCGAGCAATGTCTGGAACAGTGTGGACACTCAGTAAATATTTGCTGAACAAATAAATGATTGTTTTAAATAATCGTGGAAGAGGTTCACTAGATCAAATATTGTGAGAGTTAAAAACTTATTGAAGTTTTATTTTGATTTGTATTTATAAAGTTCAAATTTGAAATACAATTTTCACTGAGATAAAACAATTTTTTTTTCTCTCATCAGCAGCTCTTTCCTAGCAAATTTCCCTGTCTCCCCTGTCTCTCTCTTACCCACCATCAGAAGTCTTGTTGCTGGAAGCAGTGTCACCTCCTTCTTTGTCTCAGACTAATTCTTACAGAGTTTTCTTCTTTTCTAATGCCCAGATTCCATGTAGTTTCCTTGTGATAAGATGCCATCATTGCTTACATGTGGAGTAGCAGAAAATTAAAGCAGAAGGGACGGTTGAAACCAGATCATGGAGAAATTTCAGGTCCTCGTTGAAAAGTTTGGGCTTTATCTGGTGAACGTTAGAATGCCCAGAAGAGTATTAGAAGTTCTTCCTCTCTGTGAGCTCTTCTTGTCTGGAGAAATGCAGCTTTTGGGAAGATTAATAAGGTTTCAGTGTGCAGAATGGATTGGAAACCAAGAACCAGTGGCCGAGGAGGTGGAGCGATACAGACGCTGAATAGTTTCTTCTGACTGTGACTGTTGTAAAAGGTTGTTGGCGATTCTTCATGTATCTTTAGAGTACAGAAAAAGAGGAAGTATTATGCTTCTCTCAGGACCCCTGTGGGCTGAGCATAGTGTAGGCAAGAAACTTAAGTGGGACTTAGGAGCTGATGTCATTATAGAGTTTCTGTGTTGGTGAGGGCTTCATGCCTCCATGCTATCATTGCTGCTATTCCATCAAGCTGGAATGCCATCATCCTCATTCTCCCCCACCTGAAATCCTTCTTATTCCTCAGGCCCTTTTCCTCACAGTCACCTTCCCTAATCTGCTAATTCAAGTTAAGGTCCTCATCCTCTGGCCTGCCACAGAAATCGTTTCTCCAATAGGTCCTTACTCCGCTATGCCTTATGTCTATCTCCCACTAGAAACTGGTCTCCAAAAGAAAAGGAACCATGGTGGACCCAACTTTGTGTGCCCCACAGTGCCCCACAGATCCATGGCTTTGCCCTTAGATGAGAATGAATTTTGTATAGCATGTACTATGAGACATGTTTCTGAAATGAAGGCAGAGTTTTGCCTATGTTCTTGGTAGCTGAGAAACCATTAGATGTGGTATTTCATTTATGCACAGTGGTGACAACATTGCAAAAATATAAATTATTGCAGTTAAAGGTATGAAAATCATATACTCTGTGTTCAACACCTACCAGTTTCCAACCTACTGGGCAGCCTTGAATGACTTGCATGGCTATTCTCTTTTCTGAATGTTAACTAAACGCCGAGATAATAGGGTAAACGTTTAAGGGAGTGGTTCGGAGCCATATCCCACCTATTCAAGCTCCCTGCTTCTTGGGAGATAAAATGACATGTAATTTCACTGTGTGGGACTAGCATGGTTTACAGTAAATGGTGTGCATGATTTGGAAAGGTTCATTAGTCAGATCTAACGACTTGACTACACCCTTCAAAGCATGACTGATTGACTCATTCAGGGAAATGAACTGGTACACAGGAGTGGGTTCATGACTCAGATGGTATAAATACCTTTTACAGGTTTTTAGCAGAGGAAAGGGAGCAACAGAGGTAATTACTCTGGACTTGGGTTTACATAGTCTTTCATATAAGTATGGTACTTTAAAGCACTTTGCTCCTCCAATACAATCACCTCCCACTTAAATACACCTGCCCCTTCTGGGTGGCGTGGAAATGAATGTAGGCTCTAATATGAGGTTAGCTACACAGCAGAAGACCGTTACTTCATTTTCCTCTTGGATTCAGAGATCCTAACTCTTTTTTTTTTTTCTTTTAATGAGATGGAGTTTCACTCTTGTTGCTCAGGCTGAAGAGCAGTGGCATGATCTCGGCTCACTGCAACCTCTCCCTCCTGGGTTCAAGCGATTCTCCTGCATCAGCCTTCTAAGTAGCTGAGCTTACAGGTGCACACCACCATGCCCGGCTAATTTTTGTATTTTGCATTTTCAGTAGAGACAGGTTTCAACATGTTGGCCGGGCTGGTCTGGAACTCCTGGCCTCAGGTGATCCACCCTCCTCGGCCTCCAAAAGTGCTGGGATTACAGGCGTGAGCTACCGCACCCGGCCTGATCCTAACTCTTTCATATAAGATGAGGAAAATGGCATTGTGCAACACTATACAACTGTTTTTGGACTTGCTTCCCAGGGCTTGACAAATCTAAACCAGAAAAGACTCTTAAATTGCAAGGCTGAGACTGTAGAACACCCTGATGATTGGAGGCAGAGACTAGAGTTCAAAATTTCCTCCTCTCTCAAGGGAAGGGAGAAGAGGGGGCGGTCTACTTTCTGTTTCTCCTGTCTGCTGTGGGAGGACTGCGCCTCTTCCTTTGTTCTCAAATCTTGGTTGTCTGGGGAAGCAGGCTATATATGAGCCCAGGAAATCCCACTGTGGACTGTTTTTTGGAAGCAGTTAATGTCTGGTGTTCTCAACTATCTCGCTATCATAAACACGATGGTTGTGGGCAGTTAGGTCATCTGTGGAAACAGAATAGGAGGTTGAGGGAACAGGTGCTGACCTTATCTCTGCAACTTGGCAAAGGTGGTGGTGCCTCATAGTGAGAAGACCTTCGACATTCATTTGGTTCATTTCAGCCCAAACACCATTTTGTCCTCAGTTTAACAGAATAAATGGAACAACTGCTACTGCTTTTGGAGAGCCATTACTGCCGGGATCCTGATTTAAAGCATTATATGCAAATGATTTTCCCCTCCAGCTTTATTAAGGTAAAATTTACAAATAAAAATTGTATGTTTAAGGTGTGCAATGTGATGATTTGATACACATATACATTGTGAAACGATCACCACAATCAAGCTGATTAACAACACCTCACACAATTGCTATTTTGTTGTGTGCAAAGAGAATACTTAAGGCCTACTCTCAGAAAATTTTAAGTATACCATACAGTGTTATTAACTCTAGTCACCATGCTGTACATTAAATCTACATAACTTATTCATCTTATAAATGAAAGTTTGTAGGCTTTGATATGTTCAAATTATTTATTCCAGAGTGCTGTAAATAATTTATGGAAGATAGTAACAAATATGGTCATTGTCATCTTCTAAGCATTATTAGTTCATCTATTCATGCATGTATTCATTCAAGAAGTATTTTTTAAGGACCTATGTGTGCCCAACACTCTTCTAGGTGCTGGGGATATAGTAGAGAACACATAAGGACTTAGCCTATATGAATCTTGAAGTGTACAGATTAGAAATCAAAGGCAGATGAACGGTAGTCTAGTCTGACTTCTTACTTCACAACTGGGGAATCTGAGCCCTCCCATCCTTTGGGAATTGTAATTGTGGATAAGAAACAGTAAGGTGGGCAGCACGCAGGTGGCATGGGGAACCCAGCCAGTAACAAAGTACGGGAAGGAGTCAAACTGAAGAATCATTTCCTCTAGACTGAGTCAAGTTTAGAATAAATAGGAAGCATCTCTTCTTACCTCTCTTGCCACCAAGTCCTTTTTCACAGCAGAAAGGGGCAAATTGTATGTTGATGTTAATACTAATGCTCAAATTTATGTATATATATACTGTTTGTTTTTGAGACACAGTTTCACTTTGCGCAGGCTGTAGTGCAGTGGTGCGATCTCGGCTCACTGCAACCTCCGCCTCCCAGGTTCAAGCCTCAGCCTCCCAAGTAGTGGGATTACAGGCACGTGCCACCACACCCAGCTAATTTTTGTGGTTTTGGTAGAGGTGGGGTTTCACCATGTTGGCTAGGCTTGTCTGGAACTCCTGACCTCGGGTGATCTGCCCACCTTGGCCTTCAAAAGTGCTTGGATTACAGGTGTGAGCCACCATGCCTGGCCTCAAATGATATTTGAATAGTGTCTATTAAGTTGTTATTAGAAATATAGCTAAGTGCTTTTATCTATATTATTTTATTTAATCTTCAACCATCCTGTGGAATTATAATCCTCATTTTACAGATGGGGCACTGAGTCTAAGAGACTTTAAATAATCTGGCAAATAAATTATGAAGTCATGCCTTGGAGGCAGGGTTTCTGATGCTAAGCCCTGTGCTGTTGGCATCTTGTGGTACAGTACTCCTACCACCCAGGCATTGATAATTCATTTTCTTGACATTGATAATTCATTTTTCAGGGCATGGCACTTTGATAGGTGCTATAACAACACAGATCTCAAAAACCAGAACTTGCCTTCCAATAACCTGAGAATTGTAATAGAGTGTGATAAATGCCCTGGCGTAGCTATGCCCAAGGTGTACGGGGCTCAGAGGAGGCTCACTGCCTTCGTTCAGAGGTAGTCAGAGAAAACTTCCTGAAGGAAGTGATGCCCGAAGCAGTTGAAACAGAACAGGGATCCTTCTTAGGGGCCTGTGGGCCCCTAAGCATGGAAATAGGGGAAAATCTTGAGTTCCTTCAAGGAAAATTTCAGGCACCTAGCTCGTCCTAAGAAGTAAATGAGCAACTTGATAACCAAGAAGGTAATGGTAGCTTAAAACAATAGACAAGAAAGTTAGAATCACAGATGTTTTGTTCCTCATAGAAACTGAAGATAACATCTTAACATATGTCCCTGAATTGTTTTTCAGAAACCCAGATCCTCACCCAGTGGGTCCACTGGCATGGAGACCTCAGATAAGGGAGACTGAGGACCGAACCCTGACTGCTATTAGTTCTTTGTTCTAAATTTCTTCTTGAGGTACCTGGAGGAGATCGTGCCCTCCAGCCAGACCTAATTTCCTTCCTACCAATCCCAGATTTTCTGACAAACCTTCATCTCCTGAACCAACTGCAAATCTGAAAATTTTTGAATCCACGTTATGACCTGTGTGCCGCCCCACTTCAAGGTATCCTGCTGTTTTAGGTCAAACCAAAGTATAGCCTCCATATATTGATTTATGACTTTGCTTGTCACTTCTACCTCTCTGCCTTTAAAAACCCTTACTTGTGTGCCATCGGGGAATTGAGGTCTTAAAGCATTAGCTGCCTGATTCTCCTTGCTTGGTGCCCTACAGTAAATGCCTCATTTTCTCTCATTGCAACTCTGATGTCAGCGTCTGCCTTGGCTGCACCAGGCAAGTGGACCCCAGTTTGGTTCCATAACACAGTTGCCAAGTGAGAAGTAGCCAGGTGAAGAAAGGAGGATGCAGGATGGCACAGGCAGAGACCAGTGTGGGCAAAGGCATAGGGTTTCCAGCAAGTACAGTGCAATTAGGGAACTGTGAGTAGCACAGTGAGTGAGAAGACCGGGGTATGAAGAAGATCAATGCAGAATCAATTTTCAGTGAGTGGGCTGTTGGAGACTATGCTTTCAAATTAGTTTGATGGCCAAAAAGATTTTATTCTATAGAAAGACTTTTTTCATGGCAACACAGCTGCCCTCAAGTCAGACTTTAGGATTGCCCATTTTCTGGCTCCTCTGAAGAATGTGTCTGAGAGTATCTGGTTATGAGATTCCCCAGTAGGATCAGATTCATCAACAATCAATTGTTGCCAGAGCCTCAGTTATCTTCCGGGGGCTTTTCTGATCTTTTTTTGGAAAGTTTTGCTTTGGAGTTGCAAGAAAGAAAACTGAACCCTCTGTGAAGTGGCAGCAAGCTGATTTCTAACAGGAAGTTTATGATCAATGACTTGTTGACACATATGTCTTGAAAACAACATTTGTTTGTTTGATGTTTTCTGTTATTCACCATGGCCTATTCCTTTAGGACTCACGATGTCTAAAATGTATTCTAAAATATGCATGATTGAGCTTTTCAAATCTTCTAAAGCAGCGGGGGATGCTGAATCTTTGCATCCACCCGGGTGAATAAACCAGACTGTAGAAGCTGACTTTGCTGCATCTGAAAAGTGCATTCAGACTTAACCCTAGCAGTGGAAGCGCACTGTAACCTCAAACTCCTGGGCTCAAGCAATCCTCCTGCCTCAGCCACCCGAGTAGCACTTCCAGAGCTTCTCAGGAAGGTGGAAGGAAGACTAAAATGACTTCAGGGTCATCCACTCATTTCCTTTTATGACCGTAGAGGCACTTGCCTGATAAGTCTTCATAGAAAATAGCCTATCGAACAGGTGCCAGGAGGTAAATCATCTTAACTGGTCCTAGTCATGTAGGAGGGGAGTAGCTGTTTTTGTTATGACTTTCTTCTTATATTTTTGATACTTGCATTGGGTAACTATGGGGACTACATATATAGGCAAATATACTCTGCATTTTGGTTATGTTTCTGCCGCATAGTTGCATAAATCTGGAAGTATTCCTTTAAACCCTTATTGCCTGGATTATCTCAACTGAAAGATGAGGATAACATAATGGAGTCATTTTACAAGATTAATTTTAAAAGGTCAAACAAAAGTCATTCTTTAGGTGAGGGACATTCTTGGGTTGGAGCAGCTTTGCTGTTAGTCCTGCATTCTTTTATTACTAAGATGCTGTTTCCTTTATCTTCTTGTCCTTAAAACATTTATTCAATATATCAACAAGGATTAAGTGAGCCTGCATATGACATAAAACCCCCAAGTGACAGAAGATTAAATAAGACAGGATTTAATTTCTCTGTCATGTAAGTGAAGTATCAGAGTAGGCATTGAGGTTCCACAGGCATCTGGAACATAGGCGTCTTCTATCTATCCCACTCTTCTAGTCCATGATTTTCATTCTTAAGATCACCTTAGAACCTAAGATGGCTGCTGGGGGACTGGGCATTACATCTGTGATGCAGGCCAGAAACAAGAGGAAAGACGGAACGGCAAAGAAGGATTCTACCCTACTGAGACAATTCCCACAAAGCAGGATTCCCAGAAGTCCCAAATTATTCTTCCACTTTGTTTCATTGGGCAGAACTTAGACATGTGACCATACTCAGCAGCTAGAGGTCCTGGGAATGTGGCTTTTAGCTGTCTATTTTGCCTCCCAAAAATAATACTGAGGAGGGAGGGGAAAAATGTATGCAGGGATAGGGAACTAGCATTCTTTACTATAGTCTGATCCTTTGATACCCAGACACTCATTTTTCCTACACACTCACTCTAGACAAACCTACAAGGAAATGAGAAACTTAGAATTGAATACATACTAGGTTAGATTTTGAGGGCAATAACAATTGTTATTACTGTTACTATTATTTTTTGAGACAGAGTTTTGCTCTTTTTGCCCAGGTTGAAGTGCAATGGCACAATCTTGGCTCACTGCAACCTCTACCTCCCAGGTTCAAGTGATTTTCCTGCCTCAGCTTCTTGAGTAGCTGGGATTACAGGTGCCCGCCACCACACCTGGCTAGTTTTTGCATTTTTAGTAGAGATGGGGTTTCACCATGTTGGTCAGGCTAGTCTTGAACTCCTGACCTCAGGTGATCTGCCTGCCTCGTCAGTTATTATTAAAATATGAGATATTGATAGTTCTTGTTACCTGTGGCAAAAGAGTTACTTAAATTATCACCTGTGTAAATCTTTGTGAGTAAGTGGCTATTTATTGCAAGAAATAATTATGGAGGGAACATGATGAATATAAGACCTGTGGGTTTGGCTTACTTCTTCAAAGTGTCCTGGAGAATGTAAGGAAAGAAAGTAACAGGCTCACCTTTAAATTCTCAGCTCAGTAGATGACAACAATACCAAGAAATTTCTAATATTATCCTGGAAGAATTCTAAAAATATTTCATAGTAAAGGATTTATGTAGCTGAAAATCATATCCAGAGTCTAATCCTGTGAGTTGCTGAATTACGATATAGGTTGAATTCAGTCTTGCCAGGTCTCTCAAGTAAAGATAAGGGCACTGATAGGGAAGAGTAGGACCCTTAGGATTGGAATGTGCACAATTGGGATGAGCTGATGACTGAGAACCCCAAACTCATAAACTTTACTTTTAGTACCAGTTACTGTATTGTTTAAGATTCTTAGTTGTAGGCAACAGAATACACATTGGCTAATAAGCATTACCTGGAAGTTGCACTACTTATGTTCACATCCCATTTGCCACAACCTAGTCACATGATCACACCTAGTTGCTAGGGATTGTGGGAAATGTGGTCTTTAGCTAGATAGCTGTGTACCCAGATAAAACTTTTATACTACAGAAAGAATGAATACTGGGGAGACAATCAGTGGTGTTTCTGTTAACTAAGATGAGGAATGCAAGAAGAGGAATGAGTTAAGTTGGGAGGCTGTGAGGAGGAAGAAAATAAGTTTGGCTTGGGAGGCGTTAAGTTAAAATGCTTGTGGGACATCTACTATGACATGTTCAGTAAGAAGGTTAGGGAAAAGGAATCTTGCCTAGGGAGAGTTTAGAATAAGCAAAGAAGGCCAATGTTTGAGACTGAAGTGGAGGAAGAGGAGTCTCTGAAAGAAACCAGGAAAGAGCAGACAGAAAAGTTGGAGGAGACTTAGGAGAAGGCAGTGTCTCAGAAATCTCTTGACTTCTTAATGAAGCTTAATGAAGTAGACTGTTATTAATTAATTAGTTTGTTTTTTTGAGACAGAGTTTCACTCTTGTTGACTAGGCTGGAGTACAATGGTGCAATCTTGGCTCACCGCAACCTCTGCCTCCTGCGTTCAAATGATTCTCCTGCCTCAGCCTCCTGAGTAGCTGGGGTTTACAGGCATGTGCTACAATGCCTGGCTAGTTTTGTATTTTTAATAGAGATGGGGTTTCACCATGTTGGTCAGGCTGGTCTCGAACTCCTGACCTCAGGTGATCCACCCACCTCGGCCTCCCAAAGTGCTGGGATTATAGGTGTGAGCTGCCACGCCGGCCCGATACTGTTGTAAAGAATGACATGCTGCTAAGAGGACAAGTGGGAGACTGAGAAAAGGTCATTTGATTTGTCCATCGTTTACTCAGTGGAGTGGTGGGGAACTGAAGACAAATTATAGTGTGCTTAGTTGTGGATACGAGGTGAAGTGGGGGTGTGAAGGGTAGAGAGGCAGCCAAAATAAGGCAGCAGGTCAGTTGAAAGAAAACTTATTTTGGGCACAGAAACTCTTGATCATGTTTGTAGGCAGATGGCATAGATCTAAGGTAGGAGAGATTAAAGTTCAGAGAAGAGAATGAGAACTATTGGTGTGATATTTGTGGTGTGGATGGGGTGATATAAAGACACAGTGGGATGGGTCATTGAGAGGAGTAGGGGTGCCTCTTTGGGACAGGAAGGAAGATAACAACTGGTAAAGGAGATAAAGATACGTTAAAAACTTGCAAACAAATTCAACAAGTCTTTTCAAGTAATTTCTACATGATTTGAATTGTGGAGCTTGGTGCTATGCATTTTCAGTGTTTATTAGGCACTCAGATATACATGGAGACCTAGGTTTAAGCAGCTCAATTCCCGAGCACAAGCTCCAGCTTTGAGCTAAGGATGATCTTCTGTCTTGAAGCTCTGCAAGCAGGATATTTATAAAAGGAGAAGCGAGGGACATCTTAGAACAAATTCCAGTATGTACAAAAGGGCAGAAGCAACAGCAATGAGTGTTTTTCAGGAGGCATCTTGGTTTATCAGACTATAGCAGCTGGCCCTCAAAGGGCTTTGAGTGCCAGGGACTCACTGACCCTGAGGCTCCTCATGGAGACATAGTAAGGAAAAAATTGAGACCCTCCCAACAACTAATCTCAGAAATGGATTAAATTTGTAAAATGGAACTTAAAAATTTTCTGGTGTGGATGGTAAAATAATTATTGGAGGCCATCAGAGAGTTTCTATGACTCACTGTTTAATGATTTCCAGTAGGATTACAAAGGATTTAAAAGTAAGCTTGAAGCTATTGAGAACAAATAGTGTGCCAAGAATATCAGAGTGGTTTGGGTTTGGACTTTATGAAAACTGTATTGTTAATTTAGAAAAAAATAAACCCACATTGGATTCCTAAGGCTCTGGAAGTCTGTTATTTTCCTAATGTTATTTGTCTTGTCTCAGCAAGATATTTGACATTCAGAAAAATGCTAAGCAGAGAGAGATAGCTGTCTAAAATCTTGTTGACCAGATCATTTCAGAAGAGTTTTGCAGAGTTGAGGAGCAAAAACTTGTAGAGATTTGGGTGAGCTGCTGAGTATACAGGGGCGAGAAAAGCAGAGTAAGGTGTAAGGAAAGGAACAGGAATGGTGGCCCTTTCCCCAAACCCCTGATGCATAGTTTTTATTTATTTATAATTTTTTTTGCAAAAAAGGCCATAATTATTTCCCTCTCTAAATCCATAACCCTTTGCAATGTAGCTGCACCTACTCCCATACAAAGATGATGTCTATTTCCTTGACCCCTGAATTGGCTGAACCTGTGACATGCTTTGGCCAATAGAATGCTAGGGAAGTGAACTAAGCCACTTTTGAGCTTAGTCTTCAAGGGGCCTTATGTACTTCTGCTCTTCCTCTTGGAACCATGCGAGGCATCCAAGAACAAATCTAGGCTAGCCTGCAGGATGATGATGGGTCAGATATCCCTGTAGCCTCTGTTGACCACCTGAGCCTCAGAAATAGAGCCACCTAGCTAGGAAGCAGCATGACTGGAACCCAGTGGAGTCCAACCCAAATTGCTGACCAATCCACAGAACTATGAACTAAATAAATGGCTGTTGTTTTAAGCCACTAGGATTTGGAGTGGTGATTACATACTGAAAGCTAACTAATACACAAATTTGGGTAAGATGATGAAGTAGGGGAAGAGTACAGAAGATGAGAGATGGAACTTGGGAAAATATGCCATCATGAATTGTGCTCTGATATAAACATGGAAGCAAAATTAAAATTGACTGCAGCACTGCAGAGCAATTCCTGTAACTGTGTGTGTGTCTCCAGGCTTCTCCCTCCTCCACCTTCTAGTATCAGTACCCTCTCTTCCTCCAGCACACATAATGAACTGTATATTGTTCAATCAATCTGTCTTTTCAGATGGGCCCATCTGGGTTTGTCTCAGAGACACTAAAAAAGAAAGAAAGAAAAAAAAAGACAAAAGGCTTCTGTTTCAAGCAATCTTTTTTCTGGAAGGCTTTTTGAAGTTTGTGGTCAAATTATAACTCGGTAAGAAGCTGGTGGCTCAGCAGCCTCGGTGGTGGTAGGTACTTTTAATTATTCATCAGTATTTATTTGGGAAATTTTGTTTCCTTTTTTCTAGTCTTCTATCAGAGACTCAATTTATGCCACTCAAATCCTTCCAAGGCAATTCATGATTCTTTGAAAGAAATAGGCTTTCTCTTACCCATTTTTCTGCTCAGCATGTTTTATAAAAATTATTGAGACACTTCTGTTAGCTTAAGGTCCATCTCCCTCCCTTTATTAACCAGGAGCTTTGCAGGAGACAGTGCTGATGTGAAGTGCTTTCCAACTACCCCATCAACCAAGGGTTCTGAAGGCTCCTCCCAAGAATGGGGCTCCCTGCTTCTCTTGATATCCTTATTAGAGGCCACTGTGGGAAACAGAAGCTCTGTGGAGCCTTTCATTCCATGAGTTAAGATGGGAGGCTGTGAGGAGGAAGAAAGTATGTTTGGCTTGGGAAGCGTTAAGTTAAAATGCTTGTGGGACATCTAGTATGGCATGTTCAGTAAGATGGATAGGGAAAAGGAACCTTGCCTAAGGAGAGTTTAGAATAAGCAAAGAAGGCCAACGTTTGAGAATGAAGTTGGGGAAGAGGAGGCCTCAAAGCCCCAACAAAGCCCAGGCAGTCAGAGTGCAGCACTGGCATTTTCAAAGCACTCCACCATCATTAATTGGTTAAGTTATAACAGGGCTTTGGGAATTAGATATGCCTTTGCCCCACTTTTTCTTATTTGAAGATGTTTGTTAAGATAGATGGAGGGGGAATATCTGCCTCTCAGAAACAGCTTTTGTGGGTGAGGTGGCAAGCTATAGGTTTCCCAGTTGGACAGCCTGGGATGGAGTCCTGGCTGCTCCTCAATGGGGATTTAACACTGAGAAAATTACTCAGCCTCTCTGAGATGCAGATTCCTGATGTGTAAGTGGGTACTTATGCACTTTAGAGAGTTGTGTGAGATTTTAAAAATGAGATTATATGTGTATGTAAAGATGCCTGGTGCATGATATACTGTATACATAACTAATGACAACTCCTGTCATTGTGAAGAATAATGCAAGGGGCTTGGATCTTCTGTTAAGATACATCATAGTTTTCTGTATTAGGCAAAACCAATTTGGGCCCTAGTCCTAGAGAGCTCACATTGCTGCCCCTCTTCCTGTCTCTCAATCCCATCCCCAGTTCTGATGAATGATCCCCTCCCACTTCCGACTTCTTTGCTTTGGGTAAGGGGTTTCTTCTCTCTCACCCTTGCCAAGGAACCCTTTCTCCATTCCTGATTCAGGCAATCCATTATCATGGCCTCCATTAGTTTTCTTGGTTTCCATTTCACTGTGGACAGGCCCAATGTTTAGAACTCAAAAAGTGAAGAAATCCTCTCCTCCTGGCCACTCTTTTTTTTTCTTTTTCTTTTTCTTTGAGACGGGGTCTCACTGTCACCCAGGCTGGAGTACAGTAGAGGGATCGTGGCTTACTGCAATCTCCGCCTGTCAGGCTCAAGGGAACCTCCCACTTCAGCCTCCTGAGTAGTTGGGATTACAGGCGAATGCTACCATGTACAGCTAATTTTTGTATTTTTTGTAGAGATAGGGTTTCATGTGGTGTAACCCAGGCTGCTCGAACTTCTGGGCTTAAGCCATCCGCCAGCCTCAGCCTCCCGAAGTGCTGGAATTAGAGGCATGAGCCACTGCTTGCGGCCCTGAAAATCACTGTTACTGCTATGAGCATGTAACTTGCCTCACTGACATTGACAAGTTGTGCAAGCCTTCCCAATCTTTCCTACAGTGTGGAATGCCGAGAAAATGATAACATTTGTAGACAAACTTGGGTAACAGATGAGGTTACTAATGGATAGAGCTCTATCCAGCTGCCCTGAGGACTGAACATTGTCCAGGGCACATTTCTAAGGTGGGCTGGGTGTTGCTGATCAATTGAATGAGTAGCTTCATTCAATAGATTTTTATTCATCACTGTGTTAGCCCTAGTTACATAATGATGGACAGAACTCATTTCCTATCCCCCCAGCAGCTATATTCCCGTAGTACACATGTCGAGGTGGCAAAATATAGTAGAAAGAAATTGGTGTTTGTGGAATCTGTCAGTCTTGAGTTCAATTCTGGTTCACCCATTTGCTAGCTAATGTGAACTTGAGCAAATTACTGAACTTCTCTGATTTTTAGTTTCTTTTTCTTTTTCTTTTTTTGTGACAGAGTCTTGCTCTGTCACCCAGGCTGGAGTGCAGTGGCTCAATCTTGGCTCACTGCAACCTCCACCTCCCGGATTCAAGCGATTCTCCTGCCTCAGCCTCCCAAGTAGCTGGGACTACAGACACAAGCCACCATGCCCGACTAATTTTTGTATTTTTAGTAGAGACGGGGTTTTGCCATATTAGCCAGGCTGGTCTTGAACTCCTGACCTTAAATGATCTGCCCGCCTTGGCCTCCCAAAGTGCTGGGATCACAGGCGTGAGCTACCATGCTTGGCCAAATTTCTTATTTAGTAAAATGGAGGCTATAAATCTTCCTGCAGGCTTGAAGGTAGGAAAGAGGAGGAGTTTAATGAGAAATGTTAATTTTCATCCCTATTTATAAATAGGGACATTTATCTGCAAATGACCAGTTGAGTTCTCTCCAAAAATTACTGAACACATTCTGAAGGCCTAGGGCAATTTTCATCTTGACTGTATTAGAATATAAATGGTATATCACCCCTGACTCCAATTCAGAGAAATATTTGTGATTACCTACCAGAATTATAGATTTCCTCATTCACTTATTAATATAAATAAGTACTGCATCCTCTTTATATGTCAAGATGATGTGCTCGGCTTTGAGAATGTCATAGTTTGTGTTATAGTAGGGTCTCCATGGATCAGCTCATAAGCTGGACAACCAAAAACTGGAACTCAGCTGTTTAATTTTCTTTGTGCTTTCCTCAAGTCATGCTGTGATACTATTCATTACAAGAGATAAAAGGATAAATAAGATACACCCTGCGCTTCTGTGAACTGAGAACCTGACTAAATTAAGGTATTAAACAACTTTACTTTGATGAAGTCAGCAGCACTAACTTCTCTAGTATTAGGGAGGCTTTTTTTTTTCTTTTTTTTTTTTTACATATCTCAAGTTACAATTAATAATAATATGAATTTAGAATGACCCTAAATATTTCCCCAAATTTTTAAATAAATCATCTGACTTCCAGTTGCAAATGGCCAGATTATCTCTCCCAGGGCTTGGTATTCTTACGTCCATCTGTTTCTCTATCTCTCTGCACACACAGACATAAACACAGACACACACGAGCTAGTGCTAAAGGTCATATCCAAAACATTTGCAGTGAGAAGAGGAAAAATAGATGAAATACATGTGTTTTGTTTTTTTAGACTACTATCTTGAAGGCCAGTTCTTTAAGAGAAGTCCACTGATTGGCTCAGTCAGAGAATTCCAAAAGTTTTGTAGGTTGCTCAAGATCTGTGTTAAATCCTCTTTCTGTTCTGTTCAAGGCAGAGATTTTATTTACAGTAACAATTTGCCTGAAGTCAGATAGCACTAATAGAAGCATAAGGCTTTAACTTGCAAACTGTTCTTTTCTTTTACAGATAGTAATTGGCATTTGGCCTTTATATATGAAAACTTGGGACTTTCTCTATATTTTCATACTCCAATAAACTGAATATATAATATCTCCCCAAGAGAAAATAAGCTGATTTGGGGTTTCTTATGGTTTCAGATGAAGTATAATAGCATGAGACCAAAAACTATAGATCTTATCTTTTCTATATTGATTTCTATATTGAATTGATGAAGACTCAAGCGAGATAATTCTTAATTTATAGGAGGGCAACTAAAGTTTACATAGAAAATAATGTCTTGGTTTTCTCTTCTTTAAAATGTGGACAAACTAATTAAATGTGTTGTGTAAGACATTTAAAACAATGTTTGACAGATAGTAAGTATTCAATAAATGTTAAGTATTTGTTATGAGAAAATATTTTCTTTTTTTTTTTGAGACGGAGTTTCTCTCTTGTTGCCCAGGCTGGAGTGCAATGGCGCAATCTTGGCTCACTGCAACCTCCACCTCCCGGGTTCAAGCGATTCTCCTGCCTCAGCCTCCAAGTAGCTGGAATTATAGGCGTGGATTACCACACCCGGCTAATTTTGTATTTTTAATAGAGACGGGGTTTCTCCGTGTTGTCAGGCTGGTCTCAAACTCCCGACCTCAGGTGATCTGCCCACCTCAGCCTCTCAAAGTGCTAGGATTACAGGCATGAGCTATTGTGCCCGGGCCAAGAAAATATTTTCAAAAGTATAAATCTTTTTTTTTTTGAAACAGAGTTTTGCTCTTGTTGCCCAGGCTGGAATGCAGTGGCGCAATCTCGGCTCACTGCAACCTCCGCCTCCCAGATTCAAGCGATTCTCCTGCCTCAGCCTCCCTAGTAGCTGGGATTATAGGCATGTGCCACCACGCCCAGCTAATTTTGTGTTTTTAGTAGAGACAGGGTTTCTCCATGTAGGTCTAGTCTTGAACTCCTGACCTCAGGTGATCCCCCACCACCACCTCGGTCTCCCAAATTGCTGGGATTACAGGCACGAGCACCACGCCAGGCCCAAAAGTACAAATCTTTATACAAATAAAAGATACTGTTTTATGGATAACCGCTATTGAGGAAAGGTTTTATACATTTTATGATGTTTTATATCACACATCTTTCAGTGATTAATGAAGTGAAACTACAGTCATTCTGACTGCATTTGCAACAGAGACACTAGTTTCTCAGTTGGCTTCTAAGAACCAACATTAAGTTTTTGAACATATGATAAGAAATACGTTTGGAACAAACAGCTGATGGTATTACCAGTGGTACGTCATCTCAAAAGCACAGGTGTGGCATACCTGTAATCCCAGCACTTTGGGAGGCTGAGGCGGGCTGATCACCTGAGGTCAGGAGTTCAAGACCAGCATGACCAACATGGTGAAACCCCTTCTCTACTAAAAATACAAAAATTAGCCGGGCGTGGTGGTGCATGCCTGTAATCCCAGCTCCTCAGGAGGTTGAAGCAGGAGAATCGCTTGAACCCAGGAGGTGGAGGTTGCAGTGAGCCAAGATTATGCCACTACACTCCAGCCTGGGCAACAGAGTGAGACTCCATCTAAAAAAAGCAGCACAGGTGTAGAAAAACAAAATAGTTCAAGGTCAGCTTGGTTTCTAAGGTTTCTCTTGTTTTTATCTTATCATCTGGTGTGTCCCCCTGCTTTAGCCCAAGACCAAGCGTGCTGATAAAGGGAAGCAGGTTTATTGGCCCAAATTCAGAGATGGGGCCATAAAGGAAAAACATCCAGTGTAGAGAAATTTCAATTATAAGTGCATGAGTGTTTTAGTATGTCATGCAACATAATTCTTGGTTTTAAAAAAAATTCCAGAAGGTTGAGGCAGAATGGTATTCTGTGGTGTTTGTGTGCATTTAATGGTGGAGTGGGTGGGTGACAGAGAGTACAGAGACTCATGAATTTCAGACAACATATGAACAGGACTGCTTTCCCAGGGCTGATGGACATTTGACAGATTGGTAAATATCACTGCACTAAAATACATTCAATCCAAGCATTTGTGAAAAGGAAAATGCAGTAATTCCAGCAAATAAAAGAAGTATATATTTAATGCTTGGGAACTTCTAATTAACTTCAAGAAGTCTAAGGGATTTCTTAGGGAAAAAAATAATTAGATAACTACAGTTTGTCATCGCTGTGTAAAATAACATTGAAGTCGGGTATGGTGGCTCAAGCCTGTAATCCCAGCAGTTTGGGCAGCCAAGGTGGGTGAATCACTTGAGGTCAGGAGTTTGAGACCAGCCTGACTAACATGGTGAAACCCCATCTCTACTAAAAATACAAAAATTAGCTGGGCGTGGTGGTGCATGCCTGTAATCCCAGCTACTTGGGAGGCTGAGGCAGAAGAATTGCTTGAACCTGAGAGGCGGAGGTTGCAGTTAGCTGAGATTGCGCCATTGCACTCCAGCCTGGGTGACAGAGCGAGACTCCGTCTCAAACAAAAACAAAAGCAAAAACAAACCAATACTGAGTTTCAGCAATGGAAAGACAAATTGGTACAAAATTCTTCTTCACCACCACCACCATCATCATCATCATCATCATCATCATCGTCATCAACTGTGTTATCACATCAAGGGTCAGGTTCTTCTCTAGGTTGTCTCTTGGCTGTTTCCAGTTCCTTCCCTTATTTCTTCTCTCCTTTAGAGGACATCTGTTTGGATGTCACAAAGGCACAGTGAGAGGAAACTGGAGAGAGAAGAGGAAGAGAGAAAGAGTGAGCTAAACAGTTTCTAGAGCCTTAAGAAAAGCTTTGGGAGCATGTTTCTGCCAGCCTTAATGTACTCTTGAGAGTTGAACAAGTTTTGTGATTATGTCTGTTACAGTGAGATCTGAACTACACTTAACCTCTGTTGTCTCCTCAGACACAGTGAGCTCTGCATAGATATTTTTTAGTGGATTAAGCAAGGAGTCACAATTGTTTGAATTCATAGTGTGAATAAAAATGAAACTTCGGCAATTCAGGGCAAGTTGAACTTGAAAGACCTGAAGAAGTTACCTCACTCTAAGATTCGATGAGTCTTTAGATTCCAGCCATCAGACAGCACTCCCTGAATTCTGTTTCCTGTGTTAGGAGTCAGAAAATGACTTCAAGTCCCGGTTTAGCCATGAAGTGGCCTTGTCACCTTGGCAAGTCTCTGCTTTCTCCCTGTAAAACGAGGAGTGTAGATTAGGTTGGTGCTCTTCCGGCTCTCATGTTCTGCATGACTGTATGAAGAAGGAGTTCCACCACCCTTGCCTGATGGAGAGAGAGCCATGGAAATAGATGCCTCTTCGCTGATATTCAAAGGCATTCATGAAAGTGTATTGCTCCCTAGCTTGGATTGGACTATAAATACTAAAAATAGAGAGTAGATTTTTCTCTCTGCTACGTGTACCTTGGTCCCTGACCCTTGGGACAACCTCATTAATCTTTATTATTTAAGAGCTTTTAGTGTCCCTCAGTGTATGTTACCAGGCTCTTGTTCTCATGTTTTAAATGTGGTACTGTGCACTTTGTGAGAATAACAAATAGGGGAAATATATGCAGTGTATGGATAGGAAGTGGTTTCCTTAGCAATGGTTGCAGTAAACAAAATATATCACAGAATGTGGATTTTCCCCTATTTTGATTACTCCAAAATTTAGTCCCTAGCCTGTACTTCGTCTTTTCTTCTATATTGTAAGACAGTACAGAATCATGCACTCTCTTGTTTTCTTTTTTTAAGACTAGTCACATGCAATAGTGAGATGGGCGGAAAGAATAGAACAAGGAGTTTGATCTATAACTAATTGTGAACAGCCAATTGAGATAACTCACTACCTTTGGACCAGCCTCTCTGAAGAATCTATTGTAATTTGGAGGGTGAGCTGGAATTCTACATATGTGCATCACATAGTGGGGCCTTCACTGCTGTTTGGGTGCTGTATTAAAGCACATGTTTTTACCTGGCTTATTTCTTCCTTGGAACTATTCAGAAATCTGAATGACCTGTAAAAGTTGTTTTCCTTTACCTTTCCTGGACTTCCATACCTTTATGCCTATTTCTTCTTAATGGCATTTTGAAATACAAACATCCAAAACCATAGAAACCACAGTGTGTAAATGTTGAGGGAAATCAGATGTTTACTTGGAGCCATAAGGACTGGGAGAGAATGTGAGTCTTACTGTCATTCTATAAAGTAATTGCTAGCCCCTGGCTGCCCTCTTTGATCTCTTTTTCAAGCCAAGCTTTTGCAATATGAGATAATTATTTTAATTTTTTATTTTTCTGGGATGGAGAGGAGACTTAGCACAACTTGCTAGAATTAGTTTGCCAAGTCTATAAAGATCCAATATAGGCCAGGTGGGGTGGCTCACGCCTGTAATCCCAGCACTTTGGGAGGCCCAGGCGGGTCAATCACCTGAGGTTGAGAGTTTGAAGCCAGCCAGGCCAACATGGTGAAACCTTGTCTCTACTAAAAATATAAAAATTAGCTGGGCATGGTGGCGTACGCCTGTAATCCCAGCTACTTGGGAGGCGAGGAAGGAGAATTTGCTTGAACCTGGGAGGTGGATGTTGCAGTGAGCTCGGATCACGCCGTTGCACTCCAGCCTGGGTGACAGTCTTAAAAAAAAAAAAAAATCCAGTAACATAATGTTCTGGTATGACTTGGCATTGCCCAAGCTTGCCCTTCAAATTAATTTAGTAAGAAACCAGAAGAGTTCCCAAGAACATTTTGGTTGAAGTTTGAACATTCTGATTGAAGATTCTAGGGATAGTCTCTCCTGCCTAATTGCTTCAGGAATGGGAGCACAGTAGACTGAGAAAAGCAATGTTGCTGGTATATTCTGGGCAGTTATCCACCAAATAATATTGATCCTGATCCTTTTCTTATTTTTTCCCTTCTAAACTTCATAAGAGACAGAAGTCATGAAACAATTTTTTTTTTTTGTTTCCAGTAGAGATGGGGTTTCACCACATTGGCCAGGCTGTTCTCAAACTCCTGACCTCAAGTGATCCGCATGTCTCAGCCTCCCAAAGTGCTGGGATTATAGGCGTGAGCCACCGCACCTGGCCCACGAAACAATTTTAATGGCATTTCCTTAACCATTATTTTCTTTTAAGACATCATTGCTAATGAACTGCACATCACCTCCTTCCTTCTGGAGGAGGAAGCTTCCCGTCACCATCCCATGCTTCTCTGCCGGAGAAGGAAAACACACCTGACCTCCGTTGACTGTGCATGTGCTTGTTTGGTCCAGGGAACTGAGACGTGCAACTTGCTTTCGCACTCCTATAGAGTGCTCTGAATTTTTGCTTGTTGTTTTGTTTTGTTGAGATAGTGTCTCTCTCTGTCATCTAGGCTGAAGTGCAGTGACATGAACACAGTCCACTGCAGCCTCCTAGGTTCAAGTGGTCTTCCCACCTCAGCCTCTTGAGTAGCTGGGACTACAGGCATGCACGACCATGCCTGGCTAAGTTTTAAATTTTTTCTAGAGACAGGATTTCAGCATGGTTCTCAGGCTGGTCTCAAACTCCTGGGCTCAAGCAATCCTGCCACGGCCTTCCAAAGTGTTGGGATTATGGTGGCTGAAATTTTTAATAACAGTGAAACAATTTTTATTAAAACAATTTTTAATAACAGTGAAACAATCTCTTTATTCAAAAGCAAAAAAAGAGAAACAAGTTGGAGTAGAGAAATGGTCAGGTGAAACAGCAGCTCAACACCAGATGGAAACCAACTAAAGAGAGGCTTCCAATTTTGGGTCTCAGGCGCACCCACAGCTGGGGCCCCTGGTGAGAGGAGACTGGGGTTGTGAAGGATGGTGTTGCCTGGTGGTAGAGGCCAGGGTAGAAATGAGAAGTGTGATCATAAGACTGGCTGGAGGGTTCTGGCATCACCCCCACTTGACCATCATTTACTGGTGGTATCTTCGAGAGCCTCTAAGGTCCATGGAGTTAGCACAAACAAGCATTGACAGTGAAGCCCAGTAGTCTTCAACATCATATAATTACTGGACATTACATTGCATAAACTGCAGTGTGAACTGAACAAAGACCCCATTACAGGAGTGTGAAAGAGCAAGTAATCACGCCCTGTTTCCTCACTGCCTGCCTGCCTCACCTTTAATATGCTCCTCTTTTCCCTTGTTCCCCAGTCCTTGGCCTATGGTCTGAAGTGGAAATGTTTTCATATTTATTCTGTCTGGTACTGTTTCCTCTGAGACTGACAGTTCAGATTTCATTTTGAGGTATGCCTAAAGGATAAAAAGTCTGCCTCTACTTCTTTCCTTCCATATTTATATCTTCTTTCTTCCTCTTTTTTTCCCTCTCCTTCTCTCTTCCTTGTGTCTTTTTATATTTGCTAGGTTGAATTCCCCTTCCCTACTTATTTTATCCTGTATCTCAGTTTCCTTTTACTTCATTATCTATTCTGTGGGGAAGATGATTTACTTTGTGCAATGGTATATAACTTGATTTCTGACATCATGAATCCCTTTCCCTGCCCATTTTGACTTTAAAAGGGTTCAAAGAGGGCCGGGCGCGGTGGCTCAAGCCTGTAATCCCAGCACTTTGGGAGGCCGAGACGGGCGGATCACGAGGTCAGGAGATCGAGACCATCCTGGCTAACACAGTGAAACCCCGTCTCTACTAAAAATACAAAAACTTAGCCGGGCGAGGTGGCAGGCACCTGTAGTCCCAGCTACTCGGGAGGCTGAGGCTGGAGAATGGCGTGAACCCAGGAGGCGGAGCTTGCAGTGAGCTGAGATCCGGCCACTGCACTCCAGCCTGGGTGACAGAGCGAGACTCCGTCTCAAAAAAAAAAAAAAAAAAAGGGTTCAAAGAGGATGATTTCAGATAAACAGTTGAGTCAATTAAACTATCTATCAAAAGAAAAGTCTCCCAGATACTTTGCATCAATTACTAGTTCTTTACTGTCTTGTGTATTTGCACAGAGAAAGAATTCTATTGGCCCATGTGCTGGGTTAGTGCCAGAATAAGATGGGCTCTGTCCCCATCACTCCATTGAAGAGGCTATTGTCAAGGTTACCTGTGACTTCTGCATTGCCAGCTTTGATGTCTTCTGTGTCCTCCTCTTGCCAACCTCTCTCCAGGGTTGCCTCACTTGTCTTCTGCTCTCCTTTCTGCTCCTGGCCACTTCTGCTTCCTGGCTCACCCTTCTTCACTTCCCAGTTTCAAATGCCTGTTTCCTAGGGTCAGACCCAGGCCTCTTCTCTTTATTCAAATTCTCTCCTTGAGGATCTCATCTTTAAATATCACTTGTATCTTGAAGACTTCCTCTTTTTCTTCTCCTCTTCCTCCTCCTCCTCCTTCTTCTCCTTCTTGTTTTTCTTTTTCTTCTTCTTCTTCCTCCTCCTCTTCTTCTTCCTTCTCCTCCTCTTCTTCTTCCTCCTCCTCCTCCACCTTCTCCCAGTCCTGTTCCTTCTCCTCTTCCTCCTCTTCCTTCTTCCTTCTTCCCCTCCTTCTCCTCCCCCTTCTCCTCCTCCTCCCTCCTTCTCCTCCTCTTCTTCCTCCTCCTTCTTCCTCCTTCTTCTCGCCCTTCTCCTCCTCCCCCATCCTCCTCCTCCTCCTTCTTCTTCCTCCTCCTCCTCCCCCTCTTCTTTTGAGACAGGGTCTTGCTCTGTCACCCAGGCTAGAGTGCAGTGATGCGATCACAGCTCACTGCAGCCTCAAACTCCAGGGCTCAGGTGATCTTCCCACTTTGGCCTCCCAAAGTGCTGAGATTATAGGCCTCATTCACTGCACCTGGCCTTGAAGACTTCTAAGTATAAATCAATAGCCCTAACCTCTCCCCTAATCTCCAGATTTCTAACAAGAAGAGATCTTGTTTGTGCAGACATCTCCTCCTGAATGAACATAGCAAACTGAGCCATGAGCAACACAAACAGAAATTATTCTCACTGCCACCCCCTCCCAACATGCCTTCCTCACAGCCTTTCTAATTCTGGTAAGTGGTATTGCCATCCACTTAGTAGCTCAGTCAAAAGTCACACTCCACCCCCACCTCTAATCTGTTACCATTTATACTTCTCAAATAAACTGGAAATTCATTCCTTTATTTACTTATTTATTTTTGAGACAGAGTTTCACTCCCATCACCTAGGCTGGAGTGCAGTGGCGAGATCTTGGCTCCCTGCAACCTCTGCCTTCTGGGCTCAAGCAATCCTCTTGCCTCACCCTCCTGAGTATCTGGGACTACAGGGGCCCACCACCATGCCTGGATCATTTTTTTGTGTTTTGTCGAGAAGGAGTTTCATTCGCTCTGTTGCCCAGGCTGGTCTTGAACTCCTGGGCTCAAGTGATCCGCCTGCTTCAGCCTCCCAAAGTACTGAGACTACCAGCTTGAGCTGCCGCACCTGGCCCCATTCCCGTTTTACAACACTACTGTTATCACCCTTGTCCATGCAACTGTATTTTATTGCCTGTAAGACTGCAGTCGTTTCCAAAGAAGTTTCCCTGTTTCTACTCTTGTGTTTATTATGGTACTTTCTTCACACAGCAGCCAGAATAATTTTCAAAAACGTAAATCAGATTGCATCACTCCCTTTCTTAATAACCTTACGCACTGCCCCATGTCTGCTCCCCCAGCCCGTAAAACCCTCTTCTTTGCATTCTTTAGTGCATTATTTCCACTGTAGTATTGACCTCCTGAAAAGCTCAAGCTTTTTATGCTCTCTGGTTTCTTTCCCACAGATGAAATAAGAATAAAAATATTTATGGATCTGAAAATTCTTTAAAGTATTTATTACTGTGCAGGAGGTAGAAAACTTCCTACGTAACCTCTTCTTTTTATTTGAAACAAAGACTGAAACTTCAGGGACCTGTGATGTTGTCTGGTTTTCTATGATCTGATGAAGGATACTGAAGAGAGTGAAAAAAATAGTATAGACTTGAGGAGAAAGAAAAGGATTTGTGGGAGAATAAAATGGGAAAGTAAAACAGAGTGGGGAAGGGGGAGCTAAAAAGGGAAGCACCCAGGATAAATCTTTTCCTTGCTTTATAATTCATACTATAGTAAAATTTTATAAATTTAGTTGCTGTAGAAAAAGGAATAATAAAATAATATTAATTAGTATCATATTCATAATTATACTGTTTCTCTCTGAATTTATATAATCTTTCTGCAAAGAGCTCAAAATGCCTTAAAGAGCTCTAATGATATTATATTATTGAGCAATGTGTCTGTAACAGACATTAATGATGCAGTATTAAACCAATCCATAGAGCTTTCTAAAGGTACAATAGGCTAATATAACACCAGAAACCTAATTACTACTCTCAGAATTTAAAATTGAAATTAGCTTAATGATACAAAATTTTTTAATAGGAAAAGCTATCCACAAATAGTTGCTATCATGTAGTTTTTCAGTGTAAGGAAAATTAAAAAAATCAATAAAAACAAAATGATTACTCAGACCTTGTTACATAGATACTGCTGTTAGATGTCCACCTTTTCTAAGATAACCTATTGTGTGGTTTTCAGAGCCTTTTATAAGTCAGCCACTAGAGAGCAAACTTCTTCTTTTTATCAGGCTGTAGTTTTATTTTTTTAAAAAAATACACACCACATATATATTGGGAATCTCACAATGACACATTATCTCAGACTGTAAAATCTGATAATATAGCTTCTAGATGCCTGGGGCAGTGGGTGTAGGGGATGAAGTGGGAAATTTTAAGGCCGTTTATATTAAAAACACAAGAAAGAACAAGATAAGATGTTGTGATGTTGAACTACCTTCCTGGAGTGAAAATGAAACCTTCTGCTAATGGAGCATAAAGTCTTACGTTTCATGCCATGTAATAAAATATGATAGGCATTGTTTGGTCTGACAGGTGTCTTGGGCCTTTTTCCAGACTAGGGTCTCCAGGGAGCTCAAAGACATGATACTGTTTCCAGGTGAAATGTAGATAAATTACATTGTCAGCTACCTCTGCTGCCTCCAGTTCCAGAGGCTCCAGTCACACAAAAGAAGGCTGCCAGTTCCAGAACACTCTCATCTGTTGGACTAACCCCCAACTATTGACATCCTTTCCGAAGGTCAGGATGGCGCCTGAAACATCAATATACCGGCAGATCAATCTGCTAAACGGTGCCAGGGAACAGAAGGTTTACTGCACATAGAAATTCCAATTTTTCAGCCCCCAGAGTGTCTCAGCCTGCTTTTTGGCCAAGAATGGGAGATACTCAGCTAGGTAAACCACCTTCTCTTCTGGTGGCCTGTTGGCAATTGGCCCTGTTCTCATGACCCTAGGGTCTCATGGCTCAACAAAGTTGTCAGAATGAAGTTTCATCTCTGTTATTTGTGCTTTGGTATATTTGAGGGTTTATAATTTAAAATTTGAACTTTTTGGGTATTTCAAAAAAATAGTAATGGGTTGGTGCAAAAGTAATTGTGGGTTTTGCCATTACTTTAAACCAACCTAGTATTAAGAGCTGTAGGTAGATTATAAAAGATATCCAAGAAGGGAGATTTCAAAACCTCCCGAGGGAATACTTTCCAGGGTTTATTGGCTATTCCAGTTAGGTTATCTTTTCTTTTCTTTTTTTTTTTTTTTTGAGACAGAGTCTTGTTCTGTCACCTAGGCTGGAGTGCAGTGGCATGATCTAGGCTCACTGCAACCTCTGCCTCCTAAGTGATTCTCCCAAGAAGTTCAAGTGATTCTGTTGCCTCAGACTACTGAGTAGCTGGGATTACGGGTGTCCACCACCACACCTGACTACTTTTTGTATTTTTAGTGGAGACGGGGTTTCTCCATGTTGGTCAGGCTGGTCTCAAACTCCTGACCTCAGGTGATCCTCCCGCCTCGGCCTCCCAAAGTGCTGGGATTACAGGCAAGAGCCACCATGCCCCGTCAGGTTATTTTTCTTATGTTGAATTGGCTCATGTGAAATTGTCAATATTTGAACAATTTGGCTTATAAAAATGGCCATTTTACAGAGTTCAACCTAATACTTTATGCTACAGGGCCTTCTGTGAAGAGGTCTTTTACAGGCATTGTTCACCGCTTCGTAATCAATCAACAATCATTGTCTGCCCACTAAGCGCTCAGCACAATGTCAATGCAACTCAACAAGGATATATTATTGACTGTCTGCAAGGTGCTTCGGTGAGTACTGCAGCAAACATTAAGGTCAGCCTGATGAGATCCTGTCTTTACAGAGCTTCTATGCCAATGAGAGAAGGTAAAATTACTCACTTGGACAGTGTTATGTTTTCTACAGTTAAAATGCTGTGGGGGTATTTTGGAAAGAGGATAAGATTCAATCCTGCCTGGGGGCCTCCAGGAAGGTTCATTGCTGGGATGACACTTGCATGGAAGGGCTGACACTTAACACGGAAGTGGTGCTAATTTAATTGGGACTTAAAGGAGGCATAAGATTTTTCTTACAATTTCCCATCAAATATCGGTAGCTGTGGTTATTGTTATCAGTAGATGGTGAAATTTGTGAGGGCAGTGGTCTCTCTGTAGTCACACGGTGCCTGGCACAGAGTTAGAGCCTCCACTCTATGCTGCCAAGTCAGACAAGAACACTTGTCCTGAATCCAGGCTGCTACTTCACCAGCTGTGTGACCTTGAGCAACTTATTCAACTTCTCTGTGCCACAGTGTCTTCATCTATAAAATGTGGGTACATAATAGCACCTATCTATGTTCTGTGGAAATCAGACATGACTGGGCATTTCCACAGTTCTATAGGGGAGTCCAGTCAAATTAGTTTCATGGACACACCAAGGAGCCCCCAAGGAAAGAAGTCGAGCTAAACTTAAGGAAGACGGAGTCAGGCTGGCATGTCTGGCTCTACCCTGAAGCCCCAGGGAAGAAGCAGAGGCGAGATGCAGCATCTGTCACTTTGGCCCAGTTCTGTGTCCTGATTCCTGCAGTGGGGTTTGTGTGTGTGTGTGTCTGTGTGTGTGTGTGTGTGTGTGAGAGAGAGAGAGATATTTCACCTAAATATCTCTAAGACCCCAAGGTCTCAGCACAATTGCTTTTATAGCCCCTGGATAGATTGTAGCCCAGGATATGTGTAGGGCCGAGATTTTGGAGGACCGACAGCTCCAAGGCCACAGGTCAGTACCATCACCTCCAGGTCCCCAAGGCTTCTAGTGGGTGGCAGAGGTCCCTGGCAGACTCTCCAGAGAGGATTGTTCATGAGGACATTGGAGGCAACCTCTCAGAACACCCAAAAAGTTTGGGTGGATGGGGCTTCTCTGCAGAAGAGGAGTCCTACTATAGCAGGCAGGGTGAAAATCAGCATAAGGAAGGTTACGACCTAATGCTACCCAATTTGTATCCTTCAGGTTGCTGTGGTCTGGGGCACATCAGAATCCTGACTTCAATTTGGCAATTTCCATTATAATTGAAGGTCTGAAAAGTTCTTAAAAAGTTCACTTCTTGCCTAAGAAAATAATATATCTTATGGTGAGTAGTTAAAAAAAATAGAAAAACATAAAAAATTAGATTAAAATAGCCATTAGTTTATCATACAATGATATTTACTTTAGATGTATTTTTAAAAGGTATTTTGATGTATTTCCATCTAGATTTTTTTTTTTTTTTTTTTTGAGAAAGAGTCTTGCTCTGTTGCCCAGGCTGGAATGCAATGATGAGACCTCTGCTCAATGCAACCTCTGCCTTCCTGGTTCAAATGATTCTCCTACCTAAGCCTCCCGAATAGCAAGGACTACAGGCACATGCCACCACGTCTGACTAATTTTGGTATTTTTAGTAGAGACAGGGTTTTGCCGTGTTAGCCAGCCTGGTCTCGAACTCCCAGCCTCAAGTGATCGGCCTGTCTCAGCCTCCTAAAGTGTTGGGATTACAGGTGAAAGACATCATGCCCGGTTAGATTTTTTTTTTTTTTTTGAGATGGAGCGTTGCTCTGTCACCCAGGCTGGAGTGTAGTGGCATAATCTCAGCTCACTGCAACCTCTGCCTCCCGGGTTCAAGCGATTCTCATTTCTCAGTCTCCCAAGTAGCTGGGATCATAGGCATGCACCACCATGCCCTGCTAAGTTTTTTAGTATTTTTAGTAGAGACAGGGTCTCACTATCTTGGCCAAGCTTGTTTCGAATTCCTGACCTCAGGTAATCTGCCTGCCTTGGTCTCCCAAAGTGCTGGGATTACAGGCATGAGCCACCGCGCCCTGCCACTGGTTAGATTTTAAACTAACAAGTGAGATGCATATTTGGAATTTGCTAAATTTATCTAAATACCTATATTTGCTATATAAATTTTACCCATTTTTATTCTCCCTGTTTCACTTAACCCCCTTTTTTGAATATTTTCCTATATTATTAACTATTATTGAAAATACTATTTAATGTGTGTATTCCATATGGGTTACTCTAATTTTTAAAGTAATTTTTATTGAGGTATACTATGAAAATATTCTACACATGAAATAGTGCTAACTAACATAAGAACAGAATGAACGATGCTTTCTCCACTCACCCTCACCTGCTTTGTCCTTGTCAAGAGGAGATACTTTCAGTTTTCACTAGCAGCTTATTTTGAAATTTGCCTCCATATTTAAAGACATGATTAATATCCTATTATTTCTTCATTTACCAAGTTTAGTACATATAGTGAGGACTTCTGCTCATTTTTACCCTCTTTTCTTTCTCGAATCTTCCTGATGTAATTATATTTTAATTTTTACCTAAGTACATATTCAGTATGTCCATGATTATTACTTTGTGCATATTGTTCACTGTCAACCTCTAAGTGATATACTGTGATTATATTTTCTTGTGCATTTTTTATTTTTTCTTGGAGTTAATAATTGTCATTTTTGCTTGCTTAAATTTCTTTGACACACAATGTCTCCCTACTTTCTAACAGCTCTGTAAAATGACTATATCATTTTTTACACAGTCAAATCTGTCATTTAATTTATCAGTTCTATTTTATTGTGTAAAATTCCTTCTGAAGCCCTCTGACCTCCTGCTCCCTTCTGGATTTGTTCTCCCTAGGCCAGGTGTCTCTAGATTTATATTTTACTTTATTATTATTATTATTATTATTATTTTGAGACAGAGTCTTGCTCTGTCATCCAGGCTGCAGTGCAATGGCATGATCTTGGCTCACTGCAAACCTCCGCCCCCTGGGTTCAAGCGATTCTCCTGCCTCAGCCTCCCAAGTAACTGGGATTACAGGCATGCACCACCATGCCCAGCAATTTTTTGTATTTTTGGTAGAGATGGGGTTTCGCCATGTTGGCCAGACTGGTCTTAAACTGCTGACTTCAGGTGATCCACCCACCTCGGCCTCCCAAAGTGCTGAGATTACAGGCGTGAGCCACTGCGCCTGGTTAGATTTTTAAATAATAGGCTGTTATCAATTATTTTAAAAAGCACATGTCTCCAATGTTTGTATTATTAATGTTTATAAAATATATCCTTTTTCTGTAATAAAGTAGAATGCACATTGTGAAACATGAACAAAATTAGAAATTTTTAAAGGCTAACATAAAAATAAATTGTAAAAGGTATTATTTCCTTCTTGTGCCCTAGTGGTTGTCTTTCACTCACTGGGGTGGGAGACCAATGCTCTAGGCTTACTCACAATGATTGTCTTGGGATTTTCCTTTGCCATCAATCTAGAAATTACTTTAGTCTATTTTTTGTATTATTTCTTGGATTTAATGTTTCCTTCTTAGTTCTCACCCTCATTTTGATGGAGCACACCCTGTAGTATATTCCTAAGAAAAAGTTTAAGGGATGCAAGTTTCTGAGGTATTGCTTGTCTAAAACATCTTTATTTTTTAGAATAATAAAAAATAAAAGTAACAGACTGGGAGAAAATAATTTACAACACACGTATCTGATAAAGGACTTGTATTCAGAATATACAAAAACTCTTAAAACTCAACAATAAAAAACCCAAACAACCCAATTTAAAAATGGACAAAATATCTGACCAGATAGCTTACCAAAGAAGATATTGTATACAGATGTCAAATAAGCATATGAAGCTTGACATTACATGTCCTTGGGGAATTGCAAATTAAAACAAGAATGAAGCTGGATGCCGTGACTCATACCTGTAATCCCAGCACTTCGAGAGGCTGAGGCGGGCAGATCACTTGAGACCAGGAGTTTGAGGCCAGCCTGGGCAAC
The DNA here is from genome assembly GCF_008728515.1 of Papio anubis. NCBI lineage: Eukaryota > Metazoa > Chordata > Mammalia > Primates > Cercopithecidae > Papio > Papio anubis. The sequence continues at coordinate 83,062,646 of NC_044981.1, forward strand.
ATGACAAAACCCTGTCATTACAAAACACAAAAAAATTTAGCCAGGCATGGTGGTGCGCCCCTGTAGTCCCAGCGACTTGGGAGGCTGAGGTGGGAGGATCACTTGAGCTTGGGAGGCAGAGGCTGCAGTGAGCTTACATTGTGCCACTGCACTCCAGCCTGGGTGACAGAGCGAGATTCTGTCTCAAACAAAAACAAAAACAAGAAAAACAAAAAACTACAATGAGATATTGCTACACAACTATTAGAACCTGAAAATTTGAAACACTGACACCACCAAATGCTGTTGACCAAGCAACAGGAACTCTGATTCATTGCTGGTTGGAATGCAAAATAGTACAGCCACTTTGGAGAACAGTTTGGTAATTTCTTACAAAAGTAAATATAGTATTACTATACAATTCAGCAGTCATGCTCATTATTATTTACTCAAATGAGTTGAAGATTTATATCCAACAAAAAAAACTGCATATGAATATTTATAGCAGCTTTATTCATAATTTCCAAAACTTGGAAGCAACCAAGATGCCCTTCAATAGCTGAATGAATAAACATACTATGGAACATCGATACAATAAAATATTATTTAGCAATAAAAAGAGGTAAGCTATCAAGCCAAGAAAAGCCATGGAGGAAATGTAGATGCATATTGCTAAGTGAAAAAAGCTAGTCTGAAAAGACAATATACTGTGTGCTTCCATCTATATGATATTCTGGAAAAGGCAAAACTATAGAGACAGTAAAAAGATCAGTGATTGTCAGGGGTTCAAGAGGAAGGGAGAGAGGGCTGAAGACGTGGAACATGGGATTTTTAGGCAGTGAAACTACTCAGTATGATACTATGATAGTGGATCCATTTGATTATACATTTGTCAAAACCCATAGATGTATACAACACAAAGTGAACCCTAATATAAATTATGGACTTTAGTAAATAATAATAATGTATCAATATTCATTCATCAATTGTAACTAATGTATCATATCCATGTGAGATGTCAATAACAGAAGAAACTGTGGCCTAAGGTGGGGGAAAAGGGTAGGGAAAGGAATGTATGGGTGCTCCTTAATTTCTGTTCAATTTTTCTATAAACCTAATAGTGCTCTAAAAATAATATCTATTAATTTTATCTTCATGTTGCATGAATAATTTGATTGGGTAGAGAGTTTGAGACTGAAATAATTTTTATGCAGAAGTTTTGAGACATTGCTTCATTGCCTTCTAAGTTTCTGTGTTGCTGAGAGAAATCTTGTGCCATTTTAAGTTGTGATTCATAGTATAACCTGTTCTCTCTCGCATCCATCCCCTAGACCTTTTCAAAGTCTTTTCTATTTTTAGTGTTTTGAACTTTTGTAGTGACGCAGCTCTTTCTTTCATTAATTGGCTTTTTAATCTGAAGACTCATGACTAGTAGTCCTAGAAAGTATACGATTTCTTTGATAATTTCCTTCTATTGTTTTCTACCTTCTCTCCTATTAATTTAGACCTTTGAATTTATTTTCTAATTAGCTTTTTTTTAATGCCAATCTCTTTATGTATTTGTTTGTTTTGTTTGCTTTTTTGTTGTTGTGGAATTCTTTGTCCTTTCCTAGACCTTATTTCCCAGTCCCCCAATTGAGTCTGTCCTTTTTGCTATCATCATTTCTTCTCTGAAGCTATGAATGGTAGTATGTTTGAAATTTTCTTCTGCCCTGAGCATTGTTTCACTGTCCTATGTACTGCACCCCTCATCCCCCCATTGTTTATTTTTTTCTCTCATGTTGGAGGCTTTCCTCAAATTTCTGGTGCAAGAGAGTGTATCTATTTGTAGTTAGGAATGGAGCACTAAAAAGCTGATTGGAAGCTGTGTGTGCATGTGTGGGGCTGGTTGCTGTGGAACAAGTGATGAGCAGAGAGCTTTTGAATTGAACTCCTTATATGTTAGCATATATTGGTGTCTTCAGAGGAGGATACTAACCATCTCCTGCCTGGGATGTAAGATTGGCTGCTTGTGCTCTAGAATTGACAGTGAAAAATCCAGGATGCAGATTTTCATTTGGTCTGTCTGTTCTCAGCATAGTACTGTGTCTCTATCCTCCTTTTGCCTGGTTTCTTAAGCCTGAAGACTTTCTGGTTTGATTTCTCCAGATACTATAAGGTAAAGAAGGGGTAGCTACCTGACCATACAGAATAAAAATGAGAACCTAATTTAGGAGTGGCTTAATTTTTCTTTATATATATTTATCAACAAATCCTCATCTTCAGCTCTTTGGTCCACACCTGTCCTCAAAGGTCTCTAGTTCTCCTATTTTCTGAGCTCTTCCAAGGTTCTGTGTACCAAATCACTATTCAATTAATGTTAGTTATTATTACTATAGTATTGCTGTTGTAATTTATTGCCATACACTGTGTGGATTTTTTGGTTTGACCTTCTTTTCTCCCTGCACGTTCATTTATCATGCTCCTGTTTTTAATCTTCATGTATAAGGGGCTGAGATCTAGTTGTTGTGGTAGTCAGAAAAATGATTCCCCAAAAGATATCTAGGTCAAAATCCTAGAATATGTGAATATTATCTTTTTAGGGAAAGAAGTCTTTGCAGATGTGAGTAAATTAATGATTTCGAGATTAGGAGATTACCTTGGATTATCTAGGTGGGCCCTAAATGCCACCACAAGTATCCTCATATAAGAGGGACACAGAGTAGAAGACAGATAGGAAGAGAAGGAGGCAATGTGTCCACAGAGGTAGACATTGGAATGATGCAGCCACAAGCCAAGGCAGGGCTGAAGCCACTAGATACTAAGAGAGGCAAAGAGTGGTTCTCTCCTAGAGTCTACAGATGGAGGGCAGCCCTGCCAACATCCTTGTTTTGGACTTCTGACTTCCAGAGTTGTGACAGAATACATTTTTTTTTTTTTTTTTCCTGAGATGGAGTCTAGCTCTATTGCCAGGCTGGAGTGCTGTGGCGTGATCTTGGCTCACTGCAACCTCCGCCTCCTGGGTTCAAGCAATTCTCCCATGTCAGCCTCCTGAGTAGCTGGGATTACCAGCATGAGCCACCATGCCTGGCTAATTTTTGTATTTTTAGTAGAGACAAGGTTTCCCCATGTTGGCTAGGCTGGTCTTGAACTCCTGGCCTGAAGTGATCTGCCCACCTTGGCCTCCCAAAGTGCTGAGATTACTGGCGTGAGCCACTGTACTCAGCCCCATTTCTTTTTTAAGCCACTTAGTTTTGGTAATTTGTTATAGAGCCCTAAGAAATGAATACAAGTCACCATCTAGTTTTATCAAAGATGGGATTTATGTTTCAGTTTTATGTTCTTTTGGTGGTTATGAAAAGGGAGCACTTAATGTCTATCTTGAAACTAGAAGTAATATATCATACTTTTTCTCCAATGTTTGAACATTTTAGTTGCTTCTAGTCTTTACTATGATGACTCACAGAGAACATTCCAGTGATGGAGAACTTAGAAAAATACTAGTTATTTGTGTTTATTACTCAACAGGTCTTTTTTTTTTTTTTTTTTTTTTTGAGATGGAGTCTCACTCTTGTTGCCCAGGCTGGAGTGCAATGGCACAATCTTGACTCACTGCAGCCTCCACCTCTGGGGTTCAAGCAATTCTCCTGTCTCAGCCTCCTGAGTAGCTGGGATTATAGGCGTGCACCACCACACCCAGATAATTATTGTATTTTTAGTAGAGACAGGGTTTTACCATGTTGACCAGGCTGGTCTTGAACTCCTGACCTCAGGTGATACACCTGCCTCAGCACTCCTTATATCCTTTATTTAAGTTTCTGATTATTTCCTTTAAATGATTCATAGAAGGTACACAATAAATTTACAAATCAAAGGGTCCTAATCTTAGTTTCGATGTCTATTGATAAAAAGCTTGCCTGAAAGTCTTGTTGTTGTTGTTGCTTTAATGGGAGATGCTTATTATTACTCAAATCAGTCTCCAAAAATCTGGAACCTAGGGTTTTTCAGGACAGTTTAGCAGGTAGGGGGCCAGGGTTTGGGGAGTGCTGATTGGGTTGGAGGTGAAATCATAGGGAGTCAAAGCTGTCCACTTGTGCTGTGTCGGTTCCTGGGTAGGGGCCACAGGACTGGTTGATGGGTCTGGGTGGAGCCATTCTGTCATGAGAAATACAAAAACCTGAAAAGACTATGAAAGTGATGTTATTTGCAGGAATAATGGGGGAAAATGTATTTATATACCCACTAGAGGTATGTCAATGCCAATTTAACCCAGATTCACCAACAATGAAAATTATTGAAATAACTGCTAATATAATACATAAGAAGAGCATCTTATTTTAATTTGTATTTTTTAATAGTTATGTTGAGTATTTGTACCTATGGTTATTGTTTGTATTTCTTTGTCTAAATATAGCTTGCTTGTGTCCTTTGTCCATTATTTGTCCAAGGTTTTAATATCTTCCTTGTTAATTTATAAATCAAGGATATCAACATTTTGTCATATTAGTCTCAAGATATTTCATAGTTTATTATTCGCCTTGAAGTTTTTTTGGTGGCACTTTAGGACATGTAGAAATTTAATATTTTTACTTAGTCTAATCTATTAATATTTCCCTTTGTGATTTTTTCCATTGTTTTATCCTTAGAAAGTTTTGCCTTAAACAGGTATAGAATTTTGTTTTAATGATCTAAATTATTACATTTATCTCTGGAATTTATTTAGGTACATGATACAAGTTGTCAATCTAACTCTGTTCCCATTATAGTAACCAATTGCCCTAAATCATTTATGGAATAAATCTTTCTTATTTCCAATGATTTGTGCTGTTATTATATGTTGAATTATAACATACACTGATGTCAACTTGTAAAGAACAAAAGATAATATAGCAAATATAATTTTACTTACTATCCAATACTAAAAGCTGTAACATCTTATACAATTTATATTTAAAGATTTGAAAAAATTACTTGTAAGATTTAGGACATATATTCTTTTCTGTCCCCCAGAAGCCATGAGTTATATATATTTTATGGGTATCCAATCAATGTTTTACACTTTTGCTTATTGCGGATAGATGTATTTGTAAAGAACTGTGTTTTTCAAAATAACTTATATTACTGTTATAATTTTAGGAATATAACACAATTATTGACTAGCTAATCCTTTCCCCCATTATTTGACCACTTGTACTAAGTTCCCATATATACATAGGTCTCTTTCTGTACTTTCTATTCAGTTTCCTTAACCCATTTATCCATCTTTGTGCCAATATTTCACTGTCTTAGTTACTATAGCTTTATAATAAATCTTGTTACATAGCAGGGAAGAGCTCTTTCCTCAGAATTATCTTGGCTTTTCTTAGACGTCCAATTTTCTATATAAATTTAAGATTTACCTTGTCACATGAAAAATCTTGCTGGGATTTTGATTGGACTTGAATTATGTTTGTAGATTAATTTGGAGGATAATTATCTTTTCAATACTGACTCTTTCCATCATATATCTACCCATTTAGTTTTTCTACATACCCGGTTTTTAAATATTATTTTCTTTTCAAAAGTGAATTAAAGCTAATTAATTTTAAATTATCTATAATGCAGAACTAAAATAAAATTTACTAACACTATACCCTTGCAATTTTGTTAACAAATAAAAATAAAACTTGTTAATTAAAAACAAAACCGGCCGGGCGCGGTGGCTCAAGCCTGTAATCCCAGCACTTTGGGAGGCCGAGACGGGCGGATCACGAGGTCAGGAGATCGAGACCATCCTGGCTGACACGGTGAAATCCCGTCTCCACTAAAAAATACAAAAAAACTAGCCGGGCGAGGTGGCGGGCGCCTGTAGTCCCAGCTACTCGGGAGGCTGAGGCAGGAGAATGGCGTGAACCCGGGAGGCGGAGCTTGCAGTGAGCCGAGATCCGGCCACCGCACTCCAGCCCGGGCGACAGAGCGAGACTCTGTCCTGGCCAACATGGTGAAACCCCATCTTCACTAAAAATACAAAAAAATTGGGCCGGGCGCGGTGGCTTAAGCCTGTAATCCCAGGACCTTGGGAGGTTGAGGCAGGAGAATTGCTTGAACCTGGGAGGCAGAGCATCCTGGCTAACACGGTGAAACCCCGTCTCTACTAAAAAAAATACAAAAAACTAGCCGGGCGAGGTGGCGGGCGCCTGTAGTCCCAGCTACTCGGGAGGCTGAGGCAGGAGAATGGCGTAAACCCGGGAGGTGGAGCTTGCAGGGAGCCAAGATCTGGCCACTGCACTCCAAAAAAAAAATAAAAATAAGAAAATAAAAACAAACCAAACATCAGATTTTGTGTTAGTGAAGTATGATTATAGTCACTTAAAGAGTAAAAGTAACACTTCTCAATTTTTAATTTCAAGAATTAAGACAGGCCCGGCGCGGTGGATCAAGCCTGTAATCCCAGCACTTTGGGAGGCCGAGATGGGCGGATCACAAGGTCACGAGATCGAGACTATCCTGGCTAACATGGTGAAACCCCGTCTCTACTAAAAAATACAAAAAAACTAGCCGGGCGAGGTGGCGGGCGCCTGTAGTCCCAGCTACTCGGGAGGCTGAGGCAGG